>NC_053433.1:86672828-86810001 GCF_007990345.1 Gossypium hirsutum | reverse complement strand
CCAAAGGATGAGAAAATTTTTCTTTGTTTTTCTTTCTAGTTTTGGCAAGCATGAAGATGAGAAAAGGATGAACAAAATTCCCCTTTCTCTTCTTAGCTCACGGCAATGGGGGGGACAAACACTACACACACATTTTTTTTTCTTTTGTTTTCCATTTCTTTATTACCATACTCCTTATTTTATTCTTCCACTAACAAAACATGTTTCATGACATGTTTTGCCCATCATTCCTTGTCATGGCCGGCCACTACTCATTAGGGGGGAAATTTGACATGCAAGTCCCCCCTTTGTCCACATGCACAAATAGGTCCTCACACATTGACCTATCACATTTTAGAATTTTCTCACATAAGTCCTATTAACTAAATTCACATGAAATCAACCAAATTGAAGCTTGAAATTTTCACACATTCATTATTACATATTCTAGACAATAAGTATCACATTCAAACATTTTAGTGACTCGGTTTAGCGGTCCCGAAACCACTTCCCGACTAGGGTCAACTTTGGGCTGTCACACTATTGTTGTAAGCGAATTCAATCAAAGGTAAATACCGTTCCCATGAACTACTGAACTCGAGGATGCAACATCTCAACATATCCTCAAGTATCTGAATTATCCGCTCGGATTGACCATCGGTTTGGGGGTGAAAAGTAGTGCTAAATGCAGCTTGGTACCCAGAGCTTCTTGCATTTCTTCCAAATCGTGAGGTGAATCTCGGATCTCTATCCGACACGATAGAAACAGGTACCCCGTGTAATCTCACAATTGATAAACGTACAATTCAGCTAGTTTCTCCAATGAAAATCCGTACGTACGGGATGAAATGAGCCGACTTAGTCAGTCTATCAACAATAACCCATATCGCATCCTTCTTACTTGCTGACAAGGGCAGTCCGGACACAAAGTCCATTGTGACTCGATCCCATTTCCACTCGGGTATCATGATCGGCTGGAGTAATCCTGAAGGCACTTGATGTTCCGCTTTCACTTGTTGACATATTAAACATCTCGAAACAAAGTCGGAGATGTCCCGTTTCATACCATGCCACCAAAATTGACGTTTCAAATCGTTGTACATTTTCGTACTCCCGGGTGAATTGACATTCGGCTACAATGGGCTTCGTTCAGAATCATCGAAATGAGTTCCGAATTCCTTGGAACACACAAACGATTTCTGAACCTCAAACAATCATCATCATCAGTTTGAAACTCCGATTCCTCGTTCGGAAAACACTTAGCCCGTTTTGCAACCAATTCATCATCGACTTTCTGAGCTTCACGAATTTGGTGAGTCAATAATGGTTTAGCTTTTAATTCAGCTACTAACACACTGTCTGGTAGAATAGACAAATGCACGTTCATCGCTCGTAAAGCAAACAATGACTTCCGGCTTAAGGCGTCTGCAACCACGTTAGCCTTTCCCGGGTGGTAATCAATGACAAGCTCGTAATCTTTCAACAACTCAAGCCAACGTCTTTGTCGCAGATTCAAGTATCGTTGAGTCATCAAATATTTGAGACTTTTGTGATCCGAAAATACATGGCACTTCTCACCAAACAGATAATGTCGCCATATTTTTAAAGCAAACACGATGGCAGCTAGTTCGAGATCATGGGTCGGATAATTCCTCTCGTGTGGCTTCAATTGTCTCGACGCATAGGCCACGACTCGACCTTCTTGCATCAATACGCAACCCAACCCAAGTAGGGATGCATCACTATAGATGACAAACTCTTTACCTGATTCGGGTTGCACCAAAATTGGAGCTTCAGTCAAATGAGTTTTCAGTTGGTCGAAACTTTTCTGACATTTCTCCGTCCACTCGAACTTAACATCCTTTTGAAGTAGCTTCGTCATTGGTGTGGCTATCATCGAGAAACCTTTCACAAATCGTCGGTAATAACCGGCGAGCCCCAAAAGCTCTGAACTTCAGTAACATTTCTCGGAGGTTTCCAGTCAAGTATGGCTGAAATTTTGTTCGGGTCAACTCGAATACCCGACGCGGATACCACATGACCCAAGAAGCTAACCTCTCTTAACCAAAACTCACACTTACTGAACTTAGCATATAACTGCTTATCCTGCAAAATTTGCAGCACTAGCCTCAGATGCTCAGCATGTTCGGTCTCGTCTCTTGAATAGACCAAAATGTCATCAATGAACACCACTACGAACCGATCCAAATACGGTCTGAAGATCCGATTCATCAAATCCATAAATACCGCAGGGGCATTAGTGAGCCCAAACGGCATCACTAAGAATTCGTAGTGACCATATCTCGTTCTGAAGGCAGTTTTGGGAATATCTGAATCTCGGATTCGCAACTGATAATAGCCCGATCTCAAATCTATTTTTGAGAACACTGAGGCTCCCTTCAGTTGGTCGAACAAATCATCGATGCGTGGCAACGGATATTTGTTCTTTATCGTCACTTTATTCAGCTGACGATAGTCAATGCACAACCTCATGGTTCCGTCCTTCTTTTTCACGAACAATACTGGTGCACCCCAAGGTGAGAAACTTGGTCGAGCGAAACCTCTATCCGTCAGTTCTTGCAACTGAGCTTTCAACTCCTTTAACTCGGTTGGTGCCATACGATACGGAGCTATCGAAATCGGCGTAGTCCCTGGTACAAGCTCAATACCAAACTCTACCTCCCGAACAGGTGGTAAACTCGGTAATTCTTCCGGAAAAACATCCGGGTATTCACAAACCACCGGCACAGATTCGGGTTTCTTTTCTAATTCTTTGTCACCAAGTACATACGCAAGGTATGCTTCGCACCCTTTTCTTACATATTTCTGTGCCAACATTGCTGATATTACAGCTGGCATCCCCTCCAAGTCCGCAGACTCAATTCGGACTACTTCGTTATTTGCGCACCTCAAATCAATAGTCTTGCTCTTGCAATTCACAATCGCATCATGCGCGGTCAACCAATCCAACCCAAGGATAACATCAAATTCATCAAACGGAAAAAGCATCAAGTCCGCCGGAAAACAGGAACCTCGAATTTCCAGGGGACATTTCTTACACACTTTGTCGACAAGCACGTAACGACCCAAGGGATTTGACACCCGAATTACGAACTCAGTAAACTCAATAGGTAAAGTCTTACTGGATGCTAAGGTTTCACATATGTAAGAATGAGTAGAACCGGGGTCAATCAAAGCAATTACATTAGTATCAAAGAGAGTGAATGTACCGGTAATAACATCAGGCGAAGAAGCATCCTCGCGGGCACGTATAGCATAAGCTCTAGCAGGCGCACGGGCTTCGGATCTGGTTATATCATCTCTAGATCCTCTCTGACCACCACTAGCATTGCCCATATTTCCAGATGGTCTACCTCGAGCAGTGGTAGCACCCGGTCTCCCACTTTGACTTGCATTCTGTCCCGACAACCTCGGGCAATCTTTAATGAAGTGGTCAACTGATCCGCATTTGTAACAGGAGCGGTCAGGAAATCTACAACTCCTTGAATGCCATTTACCGCAATATCGGCATTTCGTCCTGTCTCGACGTTCATTCCCAACACTGGCGACCGAAGTGCCTCGTGTACCCACAGGGGGTCGATCACGATCTCGTCCAAAAAGGCCCGAAGTGCCTCTAAACTGGCCCGCATCATCTCGAAATCTCTTCGATGTCTGTTGAAGAGACCTTCCCGAGGATCTTTTACGAAACTCTCCAGTTCCCTCATCAACTCTTTGCTTTTCTTTTCTAAGCTCTTCGGCTTTACAAGCTCGTTCAACAAGTACCACGAACTCTCGTATTTCAAGAACGCCAACGAACATTTTTATATCTTCATTCAGCCCATCCTCGAAGCGTTTACACATAATAGCTTCGGACGAAACACATTCCCGAGCGTATTTGCTAAGTCTAACAAATTTTCGCTCGTAATCAGTAACCGACATGGAGCCTTGCTTAAGCTCAAGAAATTCCTTCCGTTTTTGATCAACAAATCTCTGACTGATATACTTTTTCCGAAACTCAGTTTGGAAAAACTCCCAAGTTACTTGCTCTCAGGGCACAATAGAAGTCAGAGTACTCCACCAATAGTAGGCAGAATCACGTAGCAAGGAGATAGCACACTTTAGGCATTCATCGGGTGTACAAGATAGCTCATCGAGTACCCGGATAGTGTTGTCCAGCCAAAATTCAGCTTGCTCGGCATCATCGCTATCCATAGCCTTAAATTCAGTAGCCCCATGTTTTTGGATTCTGTCAACTGGGGGCTTATTTGACCTTATTTGGTCTGTTACCGGTGGTATTGTAGGTGCGGGGGTAGTATTTGTCGGGAATGGAGGTTGTGGAATAGCCATATTAGTTCGAATGTATTGGTTAAACCAACCATTCATCACGCTATAGAATGCTTGTCTAGCTTCATCATTCTGATTACTAGCATTAGGTTGAGAGTTTGCCGGCACTGTCCCTTGTGCGGGAGCAGGCGCTACACTCTCAAGATCATCAGCTACCTCTCGGTCACGATCGGGATCCATTACTATAAATAAACACATTTACAATTGTCAGAAATCACCACACTATCAAGTAATCACATAAATTGGCATGTATAGCTAGACCCAAAACCTTACGGTAGTCCTAGAATCGACTAAACCGTAGCTCTGATACCAATAAAATGTAACACCCCGAACCCGAGACCGACACCGGAGTCGGACACGAGATGTTAACAAACTTTGAAAAAATTTTCCAGACACTGCCCAGTCTGAGTACTAGTCGCTTCAAAAATCATATCTTGAGTTTCACAACTCAAAAATCAGTTTTGTGATTTTTCCCTGAAACTAGACTCATGTTCCCACCTATGTATTTTTTTCTAGAATTTTTGGTCGGGCCAATTAGTACAGTTTATTAGTCAAATTCTCCCATGTTACAGGGGTCGACTACACTGACCTTTTTTCATTACGACTTGGATATCTCTCTACACAGAGCTTCAATACTGATGTCGTTTGTTTCTATAGAAACTAGACTCAGAGAGGAATCCATACATATATGGTATGACCCCTAACTATCTCTGGTCAATTTATAGTGAATTTCCAAAGGCGGAACAGGGAATCCAGAAACTGTTCTGGCCCTGTTCCACAAGAACCCGAATATCTCTTACTGTACTGTTCCTATGATTGTTTCGTTACTTCCATATGAAAGTAGATTCATCAAGGTTCGATTAAATAATTTATTCACTATTTAATTCCACTCCTACGAATTCTTCTGATTTTTCCAATCCACACCACTGCTGCTATCAGCTTCTGTTTTCAAAGTAAACCTTACCTAATTTGGGGTTTCATGGACCAACTAGGGCCTTGTCATACATAAGCCCACATATGATCATACTTAGCCATTCCAGTGGCTGATCATTTGTTCAACACTTCCATTCCAACTATAGTTACATCCTGAAACCATCTATACATTCATAAACACGAATGGTCTAATGCCATACTCCACTTCTACAAGCCATTTTCGCATGGCTGTACACTTATACATTTCATAAAGTACTCGAAAAACAACAATGGGTAGTCCTATACATGCCATGTCAAGATTCAACCAAAATAGTACCCAAAAGAGCCTTTGATAGTGTGGGCGACTTCGACTTCAAGATCCCGAGTCCGATAGCTGGAGAACCAAAAATCTATAAAACAGAGGAGCAGTGTAACGAGTAAGCAATTTATGCTTAGTAAGTTTGAGCAAGGAATTCCAGCATAAACAAAGAATAACACACATTTGGCTAAATGGAATATTTCATAATACGCAATTTACCGATATCAAACTTGCTTCACAACATTAACAACCCTTATGTACATACACAATAGACTAACTTAGCCGAAGGCCGGTAGCTCGTTTATCAACTGAGCGAACATTTATTTGTAAGGGCTCGATTAAATTTAACACATACGTAACATATCCCCATATTGGGATGTTTTTCGAGTATTCGCTGGAATTTTACAGCAAGCTCATTCATTACCAAATCACGTACCTTCGGGATTTAACCGGATATAGCTCCTCGTTCAAATGCCTTCGGGACATAGCCCGGTTTTAGTAACTCACACAATGCCTTCGGGACGTAACCCGGATTTAACAACTCGCACGAATGCCTTCGGGACTTAACCCGGATTTAATAACTCGCACGAATGCCTTCGGGACTTAACCCGGATTTAGTATCTCGCACAAAGGCCTTCGGATCTTAGTCCGGATATATTCGCTTAGCACAAAGCCTTCGAAACTTAGCCCGGACAGCATTCAATTAATCATGCACATCTAACAATAATTCATGGTACATTCATATTTCATTTTCATTTGCGAAACTCAAACACAAGGCACATATCATCCTTGCACATTCGGCTCAATAGCCTCACATAGAGCATGATTTAATCACATCGTAATTTAAGCTCTCTTACTCAAGAACTTACCTCGGGTGTTGTCGAACGATTCCGCTAGCTATTCAACCACTTTTTTCCTTCCCTTTATCGGATTTATTTCCCCTTTGCTCTTGAGCTTAATCAAACAAATAAATTGATTTCATCATTTAGGCATCAAAAAGATGAACACAAGGCACTTAGCCCATATTTATACATTAGACATTAAAGTCTCATACATGCAAAAATCATGCATCAACACAACATATTAGCTAATTTCTTTCCCCTTGGCCGAATATGCATGCCTATTTTTGGGGTCGATTTCAACACTTAATACACACATATACACACTAGTAAAGCATCCTCCCCCTTTTCATCAATTTAACACATGCATTGCTCATTAACATGCAAAGTTACATTCGGCCTTAGCACACATCTTGCTAGCCGATTCTTCTCCATTTAGCAACCAATGCACATATGTGCTCACACAAAAATGTTAAAAAGGAGGTTCAAGAATCATCAAGCCATCATCACATGCATCATTAACAAGCTTCATATTTTGCATGCAATGGCATTAACACAACCTCCACCTAGGCCGAATCTTAACTCATCCTCTTGCCTCATCACCACAACATCAAACATCAACCAAGAATGATGCATCCATGGTCAAGTGCCATTTCCATCACATAGCAAGATTTAGACCATGGGCTAGGTAGAACTCAAGCTAACAACTAAAACATGCATGCATCTCATGGAACATCATCAAACATACCTTAGCCTAGCTACATGCATGGCCGAATCTCTTCACCTTTCTTCTTCTTTCCTCCTTAAAATTTTTGGCCAAGGATGAACCAAAGGATGAGAAAATTTTTTTCTTTGTTTTTCTTTCTAATTTAGGCTAAATGAAGGTGAGAAAGGATGAACACAAATTTTTTTCTCTTTTCTTCTCTTTAGCTCACGGCAATGGGGGGGGCAACCACACATTTTTTTTTCTTTTGTTTCCATTTCTTTATTACCCATACTCCTTATTTTATTCTTCCACTAACAAAACATGTTTCATGACATGTTTTGCCCATCATTCCTTGTCATGGCCGGCCACTACTCATTAGGGGGGAAATTTGACATGCAAGTCCCCCTTTGTCCACATGCACTAATAGGTCCTCACACATTGACCTATCACATTTTAGAATTTTCTCACATAAGTCCTATTAACTAAATTCACATGAAATCAACCAAATTGAAGCTTGAAATTTTCACACATTCATAATTACATATTCTAGACAATAAGTATCACATTCAAACATTTTGGTGACTCGGTTTAGCGGTCCCGAAACCACTTCCCGACTAGGGTCAACTTTGGGCTGTCACACATTCACTCTCTATAGTACTAGTGTACATGCTTTAATTGATCCTGGTTCGACTCATTCTTACGTATGTGAAACATTAGCGTCTAGTAAGACTCTACCTGTTGAGTCTACTGAATTTGTGATACGAGTGTCAAACCCTTTGGGTCGGTATGTGTTAGTTGATAAAGTATGCAAGAGATGTTCATTGATAATTAAAGATTTCTGTTTTCCAGCAGATTTGATGCTATTAGCCTTCGACGAATTCTATATTATTTTCGGAATGGATTGGTTAACCGAACATGACGCTGTGGTAAATTGCAAGCGAAAGACTATAGACTTGCGATGTTCGAATGGTGAAATGATTCAAGTTGAGTCTAGTGATCTGAGTGGGTTACCAGCAGTGATATCTTCTGTGTTCGCTCAGAAATATGTGAGAAAGGATTATGAAACTTATCTTGCATATATACTGGATAGCAAGGTATTGGAACGAAAGCTCGAGACCGCGCCTGTAGTTTGTGAGTATCCAGAAGTGTTTCCTGAGGAATTACCGGGATTGCCACTTGTTATAGAAGTAGAGTTTGGCATAGAATTGGTTCCGGGTACGACACCGATTTTGATCGCTCCGTATCGTATGGCACTGACCGAGTTAAAAGAATTGAAAGCTCAATTGCAAGAGTTGACCGACAGAGGTTTTGCGCAACCCAGCTTCTCACCTTGGGGTGCTCCAGTTCTGTTCGTGAAAAAGAAAGACGGAACTATGCGAATGTGTATTGATTATGATCACCTCAATAAAGTGACGATAAAGAATAAATATTCGTTGCCGCGGATAGATGATTTATTTTACCAGTTGAAAGGAGCTTCTGTGTTTTTGAAGATTGATTTACGATCTGGCTATTATCAGTTGTGAGTTAGAGATTCTGACGTTCCTAAGACTGATTTCAGAACGAGATATGGACACTACGAGTTTTTAGTGATGCCGTTTGGGCTCACTAATACCCCTGCGGTTTTCATGGATCTGATGAATCGGGTATTTAGATAGTATTTAGATCGATTAGTAGTGGTGTTCATAGATGATATTCTGATTTATTCTCACGACAAGTCTGAACACACCGAACACTTGAGGCTTGTACTTCAGATTTTGCGAGATAATCAGTTGTATGCAAAATTCAGTAAATGTGAATTCTGGTTAAGGGAGGTCAGCTTTCTGGGACATATTGTATCTGCTTCGGGTATTAGAGTTGATCCGAACAAAATTTCAGCCATTCTTGATTGGAAAACTCCGAGGAATGTTTTTGAAGGTCGGAGCTTTTTGGGACTCGCTGGGTACTATCGATGATTCGTTAAGGGTTTCTCGATGATCGCAACACCATTGACGAAACTACTCTGGAAAGATATCAAGTTTGAGTAGTCAGAGAAGTGTCAGAAGAGTTTCGACCAGCTGAAAATCCTTTTGACGGAGGCTCCTGTGTTAGTTCAGCCAGAGTCTGGTAAAGAGTTCGTAGTCTACAGTGATGCTTCTTTGAATGGTTTGGGTTGTGTGCTGATACAGGAGGGTAGAGTTGTTGCGTATGCTTCGAGATAACTAAAGTCTCATGAGAAAAATTATCCAACAAATGATATCGAGCTAGCTGCGATTGTGTTTGCTCTTAAAATTTGGCGTCATTGCCTGTTTGGAGAGAAATGCCGTGTTTATACTGATCATAAAAGCCTAAGATATTTAGTGACTCAGAGAGACTTGAAATTGAGACAACGACGGTGGCTTGAATTATTAAAAGATTACGAAATTGTCATTGATTATCATCTAGGTAAGGCAAACGTGGTGGCTGATGCCCTAAGTCAAAAATCTCTTTTTGCTCTTCAAGCAATGAATGTACATTTGTCTATTTCCGCTGATGATGTACTAGTAGCGGAATTAAAAGCAGAACTAGTGTTAATATGGAAAATTTGTGAAGAACAGAAAATCGATAAAGAATTGGTTGCTAAACGAGCTCAATGTGATTCTAATAGAGGTTCAGAGTTTCAAATTGACGACAACGATTGTCTAAGATTCAGAGGTCGATTATGTGTACCGAGAAATTCAGAACTTATTTCGATGATTTTGAGTGAGGCCCATAGTAGCCGAATGTCGGTCCATCCTGGTAGCACAAAAATGTACGACAATCTAAAAAGACAATATTGGTGGCATGGTATGAAAAGAGACATTTCTGACTTTGTTTTTAAATGTTTGATATGTAAACAAGTGAAAGCGGAGCATCAGTTGCCTTCGGGATTATAACAGCCGATCATGATACCTGAGTGGAAATGGGATCAAGTAACGATGGACTTTGTATCTAGTTTACCGTTGACGCAGAGCAAGAAAGACTCAATCTGGGTTATTGTTGATAGATTGATGAAGTCCACTCATTTTATCCCTGTTCGTACAGATTTTTCACTCGATAGATTGGCAGAATTATATGTTTCTCAAATTGTTCGACTACATGGAGTAACTACTTCTATTGTTTCTGATAGAGACCCCAGATTTACATCTCGATTCTGGGGAAAATTGCATGAAGCGTTGGGTACTAAGTTACATTTTAGCACTGCTTTCCATCCCCAGACAGATGGTCAATCTGAATGAGTTATTCAGATACTCGAAGATATGCTGAGATGTTGCATTCTTGTGTTCAGTGGTTCGTGGGAACGATATTTGCCTTTGATTGAATTCGCATACAACAATAGCTTCCAATTAAGTATCAAGATGGCACCATAAGAGGCTTTATACGGTCGCAAATGCCGCACACCACTGTATTGGACCGAACTCAGTGAGAATAAGATATACGGGGTTGATTTGATCAGAGAAGCTGAAGAAAAAGTCAAAGTGATTAGTGATAGCTTGAAAACAGCATCGGATCGTCAGAAATCATATGCAGATTTAAAACGCAAAGATATTGAGTATCAAATTGGTGATAAAGTATTTTTAAAAGTCTCACCCTGGAAAAAAATACTCCGATTTGGCCGTAAGGGCAAATTGAGCCCAAGATTTATTGGACCATACGAGATAGTAGAACGGGTAGGGCCGGTTGCTTATAGATTGGTTCTGCCACCTGAACTCGCAAAGATTCATCATGTTTTTCATGTATCAATGCTTAGACGGTATAGATCTGATCCTTCACATGTGGTTAATTCATCTGAAATTGAGATTCATTCGGATTTGAGCTATAAGGAAGAACCGATCCGTTTCTTAGCTCAGGAAGTGAAGGAATTGCGGAATAAGAAAATTTCTTTAGTAAAAGTGTTATGGGTTAAACATGGAGTAGAAGAAGCTACTTGGGAGCTTAAAGACTCTATGAAAGAACGTTATTAGAGTTTATTCGCTGGTAAGATTTTCGAGGACAAAAATTTTTAAGTGGGGAGAGTTGTGACAGCCCTAATTTTGACCCTAGTCGAAATGTGGTTTCAGGACAACAAAACCGAGTCATAAAATTTATTAAATTAATTTTTATATCTTCTATGTGTGATAGTGCATGTGTGAAAAATTTGATGTTTTAATTTAGTCATATGAATAGGAATTTCACTTGAAAGGACTTAGTTGAGAAACTTAGAAAATATGTTAGGTAAATGTGTGGGGACCAAATAAATTTCAAAGTATGGAAGTTTGGGTTTGCATGGCAAAATGCCCAATATGCATTAAGTGGCCGACCAAGCAATGATGTTCCTCCACTAAGTTTAATTTAATCATAATATTATATTGATAAATAATTATAATATCATAAATAATATGAATAAAAAAATATTAAGATGAATAAAAGAAGAAATTAAAAATTAGGGTTCATCTTCTTCTTCTTGCAAAAACCGAAACCAAAGGAAAGAAAAAGAGAAATTTCACTAAAGTAATTCGGAACCCTCTTTTGCAAGTTGGAGTTGGAGCTCGAGATCAAAGGGAGCCAAGTTCGGCCAAAGAAAAAGTGAAAGCGGTTGAGTAGCTGATCGGAGTTGTTCATCCGACTAAAAAGGTAAGTTCCTAAGTAATTTAGGTTACGATTAATAATGCACATAAATGACACAAAATAGGTTGGATAAGAAACCATGGTATGTATGAGTTTTTGAAAATCGAATGTGAGATTTATTGATCTATCTATGATATTGGGGTAGCTATAGATAAGAAATTTCAGCACTATGTGTGCAAGGTTATGCGGCACTATATGTGCAAAAACTAAGTGGCACAATGTGTGCAAGACTACATGGCACTATGTGTGCGAATAAATAAGAGCACTATGTGTGCGGACTTTTAAATCGAGAACTAAGTGTGCGACATCGATTGTGGAGAATTACTTGTGCAAATGGAAATTATTAAAACATTAAATTGGGAGAAATGAAATGTGCATGGATACTAGACATGGGATTTGATTTTAATCTGTATATTAATAGAAAATGCTTGGGAAGAGAGAAAGAAGTGAAAGGTAATCGGTTCAATTAGTATATAATTGAATAAAGATATAAATTAGTGATAAATAAATCTAAATGGATTGGAGATTTGATTGATAGATGGAGAGGCTTGATTTGTGTTTTATTTAAATAATTGAACATTGTTTGTCATTTATATATGTATATACGCCAATGATTTGTATATGACATTTACCATAGTATATTCAATTTGTGATTAAATGGTGTATGAGAACATAGTGAATCCGGGTCAGTGTGTACAAAATTCATAATGCACACATGTGACATAAGATTTCCTTGTGATGTCATGTTTGAATTCGGCTAATATTGGATTAAAGCTTTATTCTTTTTTTTGTTAAGATAATTGGATCATTACATTCTTGAAATTTCTTAGGACTTATTGAGTTAATAACTCACTTGGTGTGTTATTGGTTTTGTATAGATCATCTTGTCGAGGAAAGCTTGGAAACCGTTACGAAGTCATCGCATCTTTTGACCACCTTTTTGGTATCTTTGTTTAAAACTCTAGTAGACATTATGGCATGTATAGAATGATATTTTGGGAGGTTGCTATTTTGATAGTATTGTATATAAAGCTATGCGAATATGGCTAAAGTTCTATGTATGGATTTGATAACGGTTTAGTTATAAATCTTGAAGTGAAATCAACTTGACTTATAAGTTCATATTGTGATATGAGTGTAACTATGTTATGCTTGAACTAACATGTTAAGCATTTGAGATACATATTATGTATGTGTATTCGGTCAAGAGGAGAAAAATCACCAAATGAATAGAAAAGTTTTAGTTGTATGATGTTATACATTAAGCTCAAGTCCTTACACTTTTACCCTTTTTGTATGTACATACTATAGAAGTTACTCATGGAAACATGCTATTATTGTTATAATTATTTAATTACATTGGACACGGGTATTAAGGTGTTACATTTTATTGGTATCAGAGCTACGATTTAATCGATTCTAGGACTACCGTAGCGCGTGTTAGTCTAGCTATACATGCCATAATGCTTGTATATGATAGTGTGATGACTTCTAACGGTTGAAATTGTTGTTTTGATTAGTAAATGGAATCCACTCCAGAGAGAGCCTTAGCGGATGACGTTGAGAGTGTAACGCCTGCTCCCGCGCAAGGGACAGCGCCTGTGAAACCTCAACCATCTGCGAGTAATCAAGATGATGGGGCTAAGCAAGCCTTCTTTACCATGATGAATGAGTGGGTTGCACAATATGCCCGAACAAACCCGGCTGCTCAACCATTCCCGAATTTAAATAATCCTCCTCCGGTGCCTATAATACTACTGTTCCTTTGAGGCTGAGTAAACCTCCTGTTGATTTTATTAGGAAGCGCAGGGCCGAGGAATTTCGAGCCACAGCTACTGATGACACTGAAAGGGCTGAGTTTTGGCTTGATAATACCATCCGCGTTTTCGATGAGCTGTCTTGCACACCCGATGAGTGTCTAAAGTGTGCAATATCCTTATTACGAGATTCGGCCTACTATTGGTGGAGAACCCTGATTTTAATTGTTCCAAAGGAACGAATTACATAGGACTTCTTTCAGATGGAGTTTCGTGAGAAGTATATTAGTCAACGATTCATCGATCAAAAGCGTAATAAATTTTTGAAGCTTAAACAAGGCTGTTTGACGGTATCAGAATATGAATGTGAGTTTGTAAGACTCAGTCGTTATGCTTTGGAGTGTGTAGCTGATGAAATTGCCATGTGTAAAAGATTTGAAGAGGGATTGAACGAAGATCTAAAGCTACTGGTGGGTATTCTAGAAATAAAAGTATTAGTAACACTGGTTGAACGAGCTTGCAAGGCTGAAGAGCTTGGAAAGGAGAAAAAGAAAGCTGAATATGAAGCTAGAGACTTTCGTAACAGATAGGTGGGTAAAAATTCTTTCTCGGCTGCAAAGAAGTTCAGAGGCGATACTAACAGATCAAATACGACTACAAGAATTTCTATTAAGGAGCGACCATCAACGGACTCTCGAGCTACTTCGGTTGCTAGTGTTGGCAACAATCGGCAAGAAAAAACCGAATGTCCACAGTGTGGAAGACAACATGTAGGTGAATGTTGGGGTAAGTCTATTAACAGAGCCTGTTATAGATACGGTTCGCGGGATCATTTCATTCGAGATTGCACGGAACCTGATGAGAAAAATAAGATGCAAGGTACGAGATCGAGTGGTGCAACAACAAGAGGTAGACCATCGAGAAATATTGGAGGCAGGGGTGGTAATCAGAGAGGGACTTCTAATATGACGGTTCGATCTGAGACTCGTGCCCCCGCCAGAGCTTATGCCATCCGTGCACGAGAGCAGGCATCCTCCCCTGATGTTATCACTAGTACATTCACTCTCTATAGTACTAGTGTACTTGCTTTAATTGATCCTGGTTCAACTCATTCTTACGTATGTGAAACATTAACGTCCTGTAAGACTCTACCTGTTGAGTCTACTGAATTTGTGATACGAGTGTCAAACCCTTTGGGTCGGTATGTGTTAGTTGATAAAGTATGCAAGAGATGTTCATTGATAATTAAAGATTTCTGTTTTCCGGTGGATTTGATGCTATTAGCCTTCGACGAATTCGATATTATTCTCAGAATGGATTGGTTAACCGAACATGACACTGTGGTAAATTGCAAGCGAAAGCTATAGACTTGCGATGTTCGAATGGTGAAATGATTCGAGTTGAGTCTAGTGATCTGAGTGGGTTACCAGCAGTGATATCTTCTGTGTTCGCTCAGAAATATGTGAGAAAGGGTTATGAAACTTATCTTGCATATATACTGGATAGCAAGGTATCGGAACGAAAGCTCGAGGTCATGCCTGTAGTTTGTGAGTATCCAGAAGTGTTTCCTGAGGAATTACCGGGATTGCCATTTGTTAGAGAAGTAGAGTTTGGCATAGAATTGGTTCCGAGTACGACATCGATTTTGATCGCTCCGTATCGTATGGCACTGACCGAGTTAAAAGAATTGAAATCTCAATTGCAAGAGTTGACCGATAGAGGTTTTGCGCAACCCAGCTTCTCACCCTGGGGTGTTCCAGTTCTGTTCGTGAAAAAGAAAGCCGGAGCTATGCGAATGTGTATTGATTATCGTCAGCTCAATAAAGTGACGATAAAGAATAAGTATCCGTTGTCATGGATAGATGATTTATTTGGCTAGTTGAAAGGAGCTTCTGTGTTTTCGATGATTGATTTGCGATCTGGCTATTATCAGTTGTGAGTTAGAGATTCTGACGTTCCTAAGACTGCTTTTAGAACGAGATATGGACACTACGAGTTTTTAGTGATGCTGCTTGGGCTCACTAATGCCCTTGCAGTTTTCATGGATCTGATGAATCGGGTATTCAGACAGTATTTAGATCGATTTGTAGTGGTGTTCATAGATGATATTCTGATTTATTCTCACGACGAGTCCGAACACACCGAACACTTGAGGCTTGTACTTCAGATTTTTTGAGATAATCAGTTGTATGCAAAATTCAGTTAATGTGAATTCTAGTTAAGGGAGGTCAGCTTTCTGGGACATATTATATCTGCTTCGGGTTTTAGAGTTGATCCGAACAAAATTTCAGCCATTCTTGATTGGAAACCTCCGAAGAATGTTTCTGCAGTTCGGAGCTTTTTGGGACTCGCTGGGTACTATCGACGACTCGTTAAGGGTTTCTCGATGATCACAACACCGTTGATGAAACTACTCCAAAAAGATATCAAGTTTGAGTGGTCAGAAAGTGTCAAAAGAGTTTCGACCAGCTGAAAACCCTTGATGCTTCTTTGAATAGTTTGGGTTGTGTGCTGATGCAGGAGGGTAGTATTGTTGCGTATGCTTCGAGACAACTAAAGTGTCACGAGAAAAATTATCCAACACATGATATTGAGCTAGCTGCGATTGTGTTTGCTCTTAAAATTTGGCGTCACTACCTGTTTGGAGAGAAATGCCGTGTTTATACTGATCATAAAAGCCTAAGATATTTAATGGCTCAGAGAGACTTGAATTTGAGACAACAACGGTGGCTTGAATTATTAAAAGATTACGAAATTGTCCTTAATTATCATCCAGGTAAGGCAAACGTGGTGGCTGATGCCCTAAGTCGAAAATCTCTATTTGCTCTTCGAGCAATGAATGTACATTTGTCTATTTCCGCTGATGATGTACTAGTAGCGGAATTAAAAGCAGAACCAGTGTTAATATGGAAAATTTGTGAAGCACAGAAAATCGATGACGAATTGGTTGCTAAACGAGCTCAATGTGATTCTAATACAGGTTCAGAGTTTCAAATTGACGACAATGATTGTCTAAGATTTAGAGGTCGATTATGTGTACCGAGAAATTCAGAACTTATTTCGATGATTTTGAGTGAGGCCCATAGTAGTCGAATGTCGGTCCATCCTGGTAGCACAAAAATGTACGACAATCTAAAAAGACAATATTGGTGGCATGGTATGAAAAGAGACATTTCCGACTTTGTTTTTAAATGTTTGATATGTCAACAAGTGAAAGCGGAGCATCAGGTGCCTTTGAGATTATTACAGCCGATCATGATACCTGAGTAGAAATGGGTTCGAGTAATGATGGACTTTGTGTCTGGTTTACCGTTGACGCAGAGCAAGAAAGACTCAATCTGGGTTATTGTTGATAGATTGATGAAGTCCGCTCATTTTATCCTTGTTCGTATAGATTTTTCACTCGATAGATTGGCAGAATTATATGTTTCTTAAATTGTTCGACTACATAGAGTAACTACTTCTATTGTTTCTGATAGAGACCCCAGATTTACATCTTGATTTTGGAGAAAATTGCATGAAGCGTTGGGTACTAAGTTACATTTTAGCACTGCTTTCCATCCCCAGACAGATGGTCAATCTGAATAGTTATTCAGATACTCGAAGATATGTTGAGATGTTGCATTCTTGAGTTCAGTGGTTCGTGGGAACGATATTTACCTTTGATTGAATTCGCATACAACAATAGCTTCCAATCAAGTATCAAGATGGCACCATACGAGGCTTTATATGGTCGCAAATGCCACACACCACTGCATTGGACCGAACTCAATGAGAATAAGATATACGGCGTTGATTTGATCAGAGAAGCTGAAGAAAAAGTGAAAGTGATTAGTGATAGTTTGAAAGCAGCATCGGATCGTTAGAAATCATATGCAGATTTAAAACGCAAAGATGTTGAGTATCAAATTGGTGATAAAGTATTTTTGAAAGTCTCACCCTGGAAAAAAATACTCTGATTTGGCCGTAAGGGCAAATTGAGCCCAAGATTTATTGGACCATACGAGATAGTAGAACGGATAAGGCCGGTTGCTTATAGATTGGTTCTGCCACCTGAACTCGCAAAGATTCATAATGTGTTTCATGTATCAATGCTTAGACGGTATAGATCTGATCTTCACATGTGGTTAATTCATCTGAAATTGAGATTC
The DNA here is from genome assembly GCF_007990345.1 of Gossypium hirsutum. Lineage (NCBI taxonomy): Eukaryota > Viridiplantae > Streptophyta > Magnoliopsida > Malvales > Malvaceae > Gossypium > Gossypium hirsutum. The sequence continues at coordinate 86,792,392 of NC_053433.1, read as the reverse complement.
ATTCGAATTTAAGCTATAAGGAAGAAGCAATCTGTATCTTAGCACAGGAAGTGAAGGAATGGCGGAATAAGAAGATTTCTTTAGTAAAAGTGTTATGGGTCAAACATGGAGTAAAAGAAGCTACTTGGGAGCTCGAAGACTCTATGAAAGAACGTTATCCGAGTTTATTCTCTGGTAAGATTTTCGAGGACGAAAATTTTTAAGTGGGGAAGAGTTGTGACAGCCCTAATTTTGACCCTAGTTTGAATGTGGTTTCGGGACCACAAAACCGAGTCATAAAATTTATTAAATTAATTTTTATATCTTCTATGTGTGATAGTACATGTGTGAAAAATTTGGTGTTTTAATGTAGTCATATGAATGGGAATTTCACTTGAAAGGACTTAGTTGAGAAACTTAGAAAATATGTTAGGTAAATGTGTGAGGACCAAATAAATTTCAAAGTATGGAAGTTTGGGTTTGCATGGCAAAATGCCCAATATGCATTAAGTGGCGAACCTGGCAATGATGTTCCTCCACTAAGTTTAATTTAATCATAATATTATATTGATAAATGATTATAATATCATAAATAATATGAATAAAAAATATTAAGATGAATAAAAGAAGAAATTAAAAATAAGTGTTCATCTTCTTCTTCTTGCAAAAACTGAAACCAAAGGAAAGAAAAAGAGAAATTTCACTAACGTAATTCGACACCCAATTTTGCTAGTTGGAGTTGGAGCTCAAGATCAAAGGGAGCCAAGTTCGGCCAAAGGAAAAGTGAAAGCGGTTGAGTAGCTGATCGGAGTTGTTCATCCGACTAAAAAGGTAAGTTCCTAAGTAATTTAGGTTACGATTAATAATGCACATAAATGACACAAAATAGGTTGGATAAGAAACCATGGTATGTATGAGTTTTTGAAAATCGAATGTGAGATTTATTGATCTATCTATGATATTGTGGTAGCTATAGATAAGAAATTTCAGCACTATGTGTGCAAGGTTATGCGACACTATATGTGTAAAAACTAATTGGCACTATGTGTGCGAGACTACATAGCACTATGTGTGCGAGGAAACGTGGCACTTTGTGTGCGAATAAGTAAGAGCACTATGTGTGTGGACTTTTAAATCGAGCACTAAGTGTGCGACATCGATTGTGGAGAATTACTTGTGCAAATGGAAATTATTAAAACATTAAATTGGGAGAAATGAAATGTGCATGGATACTAGACATGGGATTTGATTTTAATCTGTATATTAATAGAAAATGCTTGGGAAGAGAGAAAGAAGTGAAAGGTAATCGGTTCAATTAGAATATAATTGAACAAAGATATAAATTAGTGATAAATAAATCTAAATAGATTGGAGATTTGATTGGTAGATGGAGCGGCTTGATTTGTGTTTTATTTAAATAATTGAACATTGTTTGTCATTTATATATGTATATACGCCAATGATTTGTATATTACATTTACCATAGTATATTCAATTTGTGATTAAATGGTGTATGAGTACATAGTGAATTCGGGTAAGTGTGTACAAAATTCATGATGCACACATCTGACATAAGATTTCCTTGTGATGTCATGTTTGAATTCGGCTAATATTGGATTAAAGCTTTATTCTTTTTTTTTGTTAAGATAATTGGATCATTACATTCTTGAAATTTCTTAGGACTTACTGAGTTAATAACTCACTTGGTGTGTTATTGGTTTTGTACAGATCATCTTGTCAAGGAAAGCTTGGAAACCGTTACGAAGTCATCGCATCTTTTGACCACCTTTTTGCTATCTTTGTTTAAAACTCTAGTAGACATTATGGCATGTATAGAATGATATTTTGGGAGGTTGCTTTTTTGATAGTATTGTATATAAAGCCATACGAATATGGCTAAAGTTCTATGTATGGATTTGATAATGGTTTAGATATAAATCTTGAAGTGAAATCAACTTGACTTATAAGTTCATATTGTGATATGAGTGTAATTATGTTATGCTTGAACTAACATGTTAAGCATTTGAGATACATATTATGTATGTGTATTCGGTCAAGAGGAGAAAAATCACCAAATGAATAGAATAGTTTTAGTTGTATGATGTTATACATTAAGCTCAAGTCCTTACACTTTTACCCTTTTTGTATGTACATACTATAGAAGTTACTCATGGAAACATGCTATTATTATTATAATTATTTAATTACATTGGACACGGGTATTAAGGTGCTACAGCATTAATTAATTTATCCCTTAAAGTATTAAATGCTTCTAAACACTTTTGATTGAAATTAAAAGGTATATCTTTTTCTAGCAATTTAGTCAAAGGCTTAGCTATTTTAGAAAAATCTTTAATAAATCTTCTATAAAAAACCAGCATATCCTAAAAAGCTTCTAAGAGCCTTAACCGAACTAGGATCAGGTAATTTTTCGATTGTTTCTATTTTAGATTTGTCCAATTCAATCCCTTTACTAGAAATTTTATGCCAAAATACAATACCTTCTTGAACCATGAAGTGACATTTCTCCAAGTTAAGCACAAGGTTCGTTTCCTCACATCTTATTAAAACTCGTTTTAAAATTTTAAGGCAGAGATGGAAAGAGTTACCGAATACCGAGAAATCATCCATAAATACTTCTATGATATCTTCCACGTGTTCGTAAAAAATGACCATCATACAGCACTGGAAAGTGGTAGGAGCATTACATAATCCAAAAGGCATTCTACGATAAGTGAACATACCATATGGGCATGTGAATGTGTATTTTCTTTATCTTCAAGAGCTACTGGGATTTGGAAGTACCCAGAGAGTCAGTCTAAAAAGCAGTAGTACATGTGCCCGAATAATCTTTCCAACATTTGGTCAATGAATGGCAAGGGGAAGTGACCTTTTCTTGTGGCATCATTTAGTTTCCTGTAGTCAATGCAAACTCTCCATCCTGTGACTGTCCTTTTTGGGATTAATTCATTCTTCTCGTTGGTCACAACCGTTATGCCTCTTTTCTTAGGGACAACCTGCACTGGACTTACCCAAGAACTGTCAGAAATAGGATAAATAATTCCAGTTTCTAGAAGTTTAATTACCTCAGTTTTAACAACTTCTTTCATGTTAGGGTTCAGTCGTCTTTGAGCTTGCACACACGGTTTGTATTCATCTTCCATCAAAATTTTGTGGGTGCAAAAAGAAGGGTTGATTCCTTTAATGTCAGAAATTTTCCAAGCTATGGCCTTTTTATGTTCTTTTAATACTTGGATTAATTCCTCTTTCTCCTTGGGTTGCAGGTTAGAAGCAATAATAACTGGTAATGTAGAATTATTTCAAAGGAATGCGTATTCCAAGTGGTTTGGTAATTGTTTATGTTCCAGTTTGGGAGGCTCTTCAATAGAGGGTTTTTGCTTAAGTTCATCATTCATCTTAATGCCATCATATTCTACTTGTCTTGAAGAATGCTCATTAGGTTCATCATCTGTCTCCTCTTCTTGAGCTAGATACAGTTCCGTCGTGTCCTTCTGTATAATTTCTTGAAAAGAGTCTTGAATAGTATGATTAATAGAATCGATAAAATAACATGAATCATCCTGTTCCCTAGAGAACCTCATAGCATCATAAATTTTAAAGATAATCTCCTCATCACCTACTCTAAGTACCAATTTACCGTCACCCATATCAATTACAGCCCTAGCAGTGGTTAAAAACGGGCGCCCTAAAATTAAGGGCACTTTCACATCTTCGTCCATGTCAAGCACAACAAAGTCAACAGGAAATATGAATTTATCTATTTTCACAAGTACGTCTTCTATAATAACCCTAGGATATTTAACAGATCTATCGGCTAATTGAATGCTTATCCTAGTGGGTTTAGGTTCCCCAAGACCAAGTTGTTTGAACATTTTATATGGCATCAAATTAATGCTACCGCCTAAATCAGCTAATGCTTTCTCAACATTCAGACTACCAATTAAACAAGGGATAGTAAAATTTCCTGGATCTGTCAGTTTGATTGGCAGTTTGTTTTAGAGTATGGTTGAGCACTCCTCGTTGAGTTCTACTATAGATAAGTCCTCGAACTTCCTTTTATTTGTTAGAAGCTCCATCAAAAATTTTGCGTATGTAGGCATCTGCGAGATGGCCTCAACAAAAGGTAAGTTGATATGTAATTGCTTAAAAAGTTCAAGAAACTTACCGAATTGTGCATCAATGAGGTCTTTTTTCAATTTTGCTAGGTATGGAACTGGCGGTTTATATTCCTTCAACACTAGGTTGTCACTATTTTTGGGTTTTTCTTCCTCCCTTTCGCTCATCACGGCTTCTTGTGTTAGCTTCTTTTCAGATTTCGCTAACACTTTCCTTAGCTTCTTTTCAGATTCCGCTAACACTTTCCCACTCCTTAGTGTAACTGCTTTTACATGCTCTTTTGATTTGGAGTTACTAGGTAAACTTCCTAGTGGTCTTTCTGAAATCAGTTTGGACAGCTGGCCTATCTGAGTTTTGAGCCCTTAGATCGACGCTTGTTGATTTTTAAGTGCTGTCTCAGTGTTCTAGAAATGGGTTTTTGGCACCGAGATAAATTTAGACAGCATCTCTTCAAGGTTCGGTTTCTTTTCCTGTTGATAGGGTGGTTGTTGAAAACTCGGAGGATGTTGTAGTCTTTAATTTCCTTGACCGCCCCAAGAGAAATTGGGATGGTTCCTCCAACCTGCATTATAAGTGTTACCATATGGGTTATTTTGGGATCTAGAGTTATTGTTACCCATATATTGGACTTGTTCCTCCTCGATGCTAGGTTTGAAGGGTTGATATTCTGTGCATGCTCCTCCTCCATTCGAATCAGACCGCATTACTGGGTGAACCTATGAAGAACTAATAAAACCATCAATTTTCTTATTCAAGAGTTCTACCTGATTAGAGTGCATGGTGACCGAATCGACGTTATAAACACTGACTATTTTTGTTGGATTTGTCCTCATGACTTGCTACTGATAGTTATTCAGTGACATCTCCTCTATAAACTCATACGCATCTTCAGGAGTTTTATTATTGATGGTTCTGCCAGCAGCTGCATAAACCATTTGCAGAGTCGAAGGATTCAAGCCATTATGGAACGTTTGAAACCTGTAGCCAAAGCTGTAACCCATGGTGAGGGCACCTTCTCAAAAGGTCCTTGTATCTCTCCCATGCATCTTAGAGTGTTTCTAAATCCATCTGTACAAAAAAAGAGATATCATTACGTAATTTAGCCATTTTAGCGAGTGGAAAATATTTTAGTAAAAACTTTTCGGTCATTTGTTCCCAAGTAGTAATTGACCCTCGTGGTAACGAGTTCAACCACTATTTAGCTTTATTCCTCAACGAAAAGGGAAACAACCGAAGACGTATCGGATCATCAAAAACGCCATTGATTTTAAATGTATCGCATAGTTCCAAAAAGTTTTCCAAGTGAGCGTTGGGATCTTCATCCTGCAAACCATCAAACTGAACAAATTGCTATATCATTTGAATTGTGTTAGGTTTCAGTTCAAAAGTATTTGTAGCTACAGTAGGTCTAACTATGCTCGGTTCAGCTCCTGTTAAAGAAGGTTTAGCATAATCATACATAGTGCGTGGAGCAGGATTTTGATTAACAGCAATTGTAGGAGGTAGAGAATTTTCTTGGTTTTCAGCCATCTCCTCGATTGGGGTTTGAATATCGTCCTCTTACTCGTTCTCTATGTATCTTAAGCTTCGCCTTATTTCTCTCTGGTTTCTGCGAACTGTTTGATCGATTTCTTCTCAAAAAGTAGTGGTCCTGACGGGTTTCTTCTAGTCATAAACTATAAAAACCTGCTAAGAGAAAGAAGAAGTAAATTAATAAATAACAATAAAATAAAATTAACTTGCAAGAAAAATAAATGGCTAAAGTAATAAAAATTGAGTGTTCCTAATCTCTTAGTTCCCCGGCAACGACACCAAAAACTTGATTGTGATTTTCGTGATAGATTTTAAATATTTATAATGAATCATTCTTGAAACTAACTATTATCACAATGTAGGCAAGTGTACCTATCGAACAGTAGTATAATTTTAGCAAGACCGGATTGTCAAACCCAGAGGAACTAAAAGTACTAGTAATGACTATCTTTTTATTATCTAGCCTAAGAATAAAGGGGGTTTTGTTTTAACTAACTAATTAACTAAACAAAGAATTCACAGAGAATGGAATTTGAAGATTACTTTTGTAAAATGATTGAATTAAGACAATACCTAAGGAAAAATCCACCTAGACTTCACTTGTTATTCTAACTCCGAATCGGACGATTTATTCATTTAACTTGTTCCGTTGAGATCCCTAAGTTATGTTATTATCCCTATTCAAGACTAATAACCTCTAATCCCTAGACTGAATAATTGAGACTTTTCTCTAATTAACACCCTAGGGTTGCATTAACTCGATCTATGGATCCTCTTATTAGGTTTCACCCTAATCCAGCAAAATCTTGTTACCCTATCTCTAGGCGTGCAATCAACTCCGCTTAATTATGACAATTGTACTATTAGACAGGGTCTATTCATCCTCTGAATAAGAGCTTATCTTGAATCAGTATCCTGGGATATCAAAACAAGAATTAAAAACACATAATTAAGAACAAGTTAAATATTTATCATACAATTTAGAAAATAATAACAAGATTCGTTTTAGGTTTCATTCCCCTTAGGTATTTAGGAGATTTAGTTCATAACTAAAAAGGAAAACATCTCAGCAGAATAATGAATACAAAGCATAAAGAAAACCCAAAACTCCTGAAGAGAAATTGAGGGGAGATCTTCAATCTTGATGATGAATCCAGCTTCTGAGATGGATCAATCGGATTCCTTCGAGTAATTCCTTCTTTCCTCCCTATGCCTCCTTTTTTCCTCTTCCTCTATGGTGTATTTATAGGCTTTGGAATGCCTAAAAACCCTTAAAATTGGCCTATTCTGAATTGGACTAAACTTGGGCTCGGCAGGGACACGCCCGTGTGTGATTACTTCAGGCCGTGTTCGAGCCTATTAGAATGACACGGTCATGTGGTCTGCCCATGTGAGGAAGTCCAAGCCGTGTTGATTTCGTACTTTGGCCCATTTTCTCCGTTTTTGGTCCGTTTCTTGTTCCTTTCACTCTCCTATGCTCACCTAAGTATAAAACATGAAATTAAAGCATTAAGAGCATTGAGTTCACCAATTCTAAGGAAAAAGCATCCATACAATGTGTTAAGCATGGGGTAAAAATATGTATAAATTATGATTTATCAGCGATTAATGCTATGGTAAAGCTATGGTAAGTATACAATGGCAATTAAAAGGAATAATGATGTATGCAATATGTGGAATTAATGAATACTTGGAAATGCTATGGAAAAATGAGAGTAGAAATGTAATGGAAATTATGAGAATTACTATTGGAATATTATGTAAACGATCAAGTAAATAACTAATAATGATTTGGCAAAGATACGACAACAAAGAATAAAGGATATATGATGTTGATTTGGAAGGTCGGGAATACTAAGAATCTACCCTTACTGTCAATAATGCCTTAGCAAAATCATACTCAGTTTACTAATTTAAAGAGTTCTAAAATGGTCTGCTTCTTTCTAGAGCAAAAACCTCCAGTTACCTTGCATGTGTCTATAAGCATTAATATGGTACCCTGCATTGTTTTCCTTCTGTATGAATGCTGGTCTATGTCTAGAGTCTACTGCAAGTTTCAGTTCAGTACTTGCTCATATCATTCAATTTCGATCCAACTAATTCAACCTTTTTAAAATTAGATTTAGTTTATGGGCATGTTGAACAGTCATCTATGTCTAGGGTGTAACACTTCTTACCCGAGACCGTCACCGGAGTCGAGCACGAGGTGTTATCGGACTTAGCTTACTAATTCAGGGCATAAAACTTTACTTTTAAAATTAATTTAGTTTTATTCATTCAATATGTCCCTAAAACGGGTCCTCAAGACCCTAAAATATGAAATTGAAATGGTTCAGGAACAAACTGGAATCAATAAAAAATTTTCCGATCACTTAAATAAATCAAAACAATTTATTTCATCTTTCATAAATAAACTGTCCATCTGAGTCATAGTCACTAAATAAATCATAACTCAAGATACGAAACTTGAAATTAAAATATGTAAATTTTATCTAAAACTAGACTCATATATCTTTTTACTAAATTTGTTTTAGAATTTTTGGTTTAGCCAATTAGTATATTTTATTAGTTAAAGTTTCCCCTGTTTCAGTGTTCGGCTGCTCTGACCTCTATTTACTACGAATTAATTTTCTCCCTGTACAGAATTCAAATAACCATGCTGTTTATTTCTATTAAAATTAGACTCAATAAGGAATCTATAAATATAAATTATAACTTCTAATTATTTTTATACAATTTTTAGTGAATTTATAAATTCAGAATAGGGGATTCAGAAATCACTCTGACCCTATCTCACCAAAATTTAAATATCTCATAAAATACAACTCCTTTATTTACTTTGTTTCTTTCATTTGAAAAATAGACTCAATAATCTTTAATTATATACTTATTCACTATCTAAATCCATTTCTACTATTTTTAGTGATTTTTCAAATTCACATCATTACTGCTGCCCAATACTGTTTTAAAGCTAATTTCACCTTTTTTATGATTTCCATGGAATAACTAGCATTTAGGCATACATAACACCAAACATATCCTTGATTAGCCATTCCAATAGCTAATCATTATCAAGCATTTACATACCATTCATTAGCCATATCATAAGATCATACACACAAAATGGCTATGATTATATACATGACATACTCAAAATGAAACGTCTAGCTATACCAAAATAATCCTTGTGATAGTGTGCCGGGACCTCCGACGTACTTTACGATCCTCGAGTTAGCTTGACAAAACTATAAAAAGAAGGACAATAAAGGGGGTAAGCATTAAGCTTAGTAAGTTTGCATGCAAATAAATAACAACATTCATAAGAATTATCTTACTACTTGGCATGATACTACTTAATGCAACTTCATTAATAGTCATAGACATATTTTAAACTTGTTCACTTACTCACTTACTTAAATACTTAATTAATCAAATTTATTAAATCATTTTACTTACCTTTTTCATTATCAAGCATACATGAACATTATATACTTACCTTTGCTCTTCTAGCATGTACTTGTCTTACCTTTTTAGTATAACTCATCTTACCTTACCTTACCTTGACATTCTCTTTAAATTTTCCCGTTGAACCACTTGAAATACTAAGGATACATGGGTACCTTACCATTGCAATGACTTGTCATGGTATTACATGGTATCCATTTTGAAACTTACCATTACCATGTCTCGACATGGTCTTACATGGTATCCTTGCCTTATGAACTCACCAATGCCATGCCTTGGCATGGTCTTACATTGGACCTTTGCTTTATAGTAACTTATCAATGCCATTTTTTGACATGGTCTTACATGGTATCCTTGCCTTAGAAACCTTACCAATTGCCATGCCTTGGCATGGTCTTACATGGTATCCTTAAACCCTAATGTCATGACATTTGTATCCTACACATTCCTAAGGTTCAACCGGGACTTTTTGAAATTACTTCTTCGTCAATTCATGCTTGAGTCTTCTTTGAATAATTTCATAAAATAAATATACACATGATGGAAATTAACAACATTAACATAAAATAATAGAATATTGCATTTATTTACCGCAAACTTACCTCAAAACAAAATACGATCAACTATATTGATTTAGTCCACTATCTTTTTCTTTCCCCGATCTAACTTCAGATTTCATTCTTCTTGATCTATAATAACAAATTTAGCTTATTTAATAGTCACATTTATTAAAATAGTCCTTGACTCAAATTTTGGCAAAATTAAACTTTTCCCTTAAACTTTTACATATTTACACTTTTTCCCCAAGGCTCGAAAATTAAAATTCATCCTATTTTCTTATTTTTTATGACATTTGATCATTTTTCCCTTCTATGGCAACATCAAATTCTCACTCTAACATGTACTTATGAACATTAGGTATTTTTACCAATTGTGTCATTTTACTCGTTTTCACGTAAAATCACTTAGCAAACGTTGTTTAACACAATTTCAAGCTTCATATTCTACCATAAAACATCAAAATAAACACATTTCACCTATGGGTATTTTTCCAAATATAAACCCTAGGTTAAATTATTGCTAGAATAAGCTTAATCAAGTTACCGGGACTCCAAAAAACGTAAAGAACATTAAAAACGGGGCTTGGAATCACTTACTATGGAGCTTGGAAGCTTGAAAAAAACCCTAGCTATGGATAACCCTTGACATTCGACCTAAGGAAGAAGATGAGGACATTTTTGCCATCCTTTTCCCTTTTTAATTCTTTTATTTGACACTTTACTAAAATGCCCTTCATTAAAATTTTTTAGTTATTTCTACCTATGTATATCCATTTTTGTCCATGAAACTATGGTCTAATTACCATTTAAGGACCTCCAGTTCAATTATGCACTTCAATTTAATCCCTTAGCATTTAGAACTCATATATATCAACTTTTGCAATTAAGCCCTAATATTCAAATCGGACATGCAATCACTGAAATTTCTTATCGGTATTCTAACACATGCATCTAATCACTCGGTAAACCATAAAATTAATCGTAATAAACTTTTCTATCTAAGATTTGTGGTTTCGCAACCACTGTTCCATTTAGGCTCTATTTCGGGATGTTACATAGGGATTGCACGCATATAATTAAAAATTAAACAATTGAATGAAACTGTAAATTGGTTTGGATATATACTTCAACCATTAAGAAAATAAAAGTCATTATGTAATCCCAACCCTATAAGATTTAGTTCATGGGTTAGCGAATAAAATTCAAAAACAAAACATCATCCAATATCATTTTTATCAAATAAATTCATTGAGGAACAAAGTAACAAATATGGAAGAACTTTGGGAAGACTACTTTTGCGTGTCCAATTCACACTCTAGTGGTAGAGTGTCTTGCAGTGGCTGAGAGGGACTGCCTTCATGTCCCTCCTTCCGTCTCTGCTCATCCGCTACCCTCTATTTTTTCCTAAGGCTTTCCACACTCTTGTATCTTGATTCAATAAAAAGCAAACATCAATCTTTTTGTCAACAGCTAAGGTGATGTATATTTTGTGAAGAAGTTGTTGTGCTCAACTTTTTCAAGTGACCACTACCTACTGTGACAACTCAAGTGAAAACAACATACCGAAGAATCCTGTGATACACTTGATGACTAAGCAAGTAAAAATTAGGCACCATTTCATTTGTAAACTTGTAGAGAGTGGAACAATCGAATTACAACATGTAAAGAATAAAAATCAACTTGTTGATTTATTTATAAATGCCCTTAATGTGGTAAGGTTTGAAGCATCAAGAAACTCAATTGGTGCTTTTCAATTTTAAAACTTGGCACCCTACATGAAAGGCATCCAAACTCTGACATCTAATGTTATTTTGATGGTTTGACAATTTATATATCCTTTCACCTTACCATTAATTTTGAAGGGAAATATATCGTTGAAGATTATCTTTCCTTTTCTTTGAGGGAAATTAAATAGAGGTAGTGATATAAGGAAATTTTACTCTATAAATACCTTAGTTGAGTTACAACTTATTACAACCATTTCTCTTTGATTTTCTAGTAACCTAGCCCTTCAGAGTTCTTGTTTTAATAGTAGGTTTTACTTTTGATTCTTCTTGTTTCTTATTTATGGCTCATGTCAAGATCACCTTATATGAAGAGTATGAAAAAGCACAACAAGCCCAGTAAACTAGTGAGTCATCTCAGTAACATGAGATTGTTGCTAAGACTCTAGTGCAAAAACCAGGAGGCACAACTACTAGCACTAGTCAAGTTTAAAATTTTGAGAAAAAACCCCAATTATATGTTTTTTGTGCTAATTAGGTTGAGATTATTACAAGATCAGTTAATAAAGAAGTTCAGATGGAAAGTCAAAAAGGGTCTAGGAATCCTAATCTTGCTACAAAGCCTTCTAATGATATTGAAAAGGTAGTTGCTAAAATTGATGATCTTTTATCCAATCCATCATTTCTTGAATAGGAACCAATATTAGTAGAGCACATTGACGCCTTATTCAGGCTTCCATTTAACAAGGTCATCTTGATATATCATCTATTCCTGTTGATCTTGTTGACACTTTTATTAATAAATTAGATACAAGCCCTTCCTTTTTAGTTGGTGATTTATCACCAATGTTTCTAAGCTTGTTATTAATCCTTTTGTTGTTGAGAACCCTGTTGCTGAACCTATTGTGCTTGCTAATGCTGAGGAAGATGAAGTTGTGGTTACATGAATGACCATTGGTCTAAGCACTGGCTTAGATGAAGTTATTTGAAGAAAGACTCTATCAATTCTCACCAAGGAAATCGATGTAAGCTACAAGCTTCAAAAGTGAAGACAACTACTAACAAAAGGAAAACACTTCTATTCCCGTTAGCCTTGGCCCAAACTCCTCTTTTGAGACAAAAATCGATGGTGTTGTACCCTTTAAGAAGTTGTATCTTGGAAGGATGGGTAGTACCAAAAGGCCCGCTATTCCCTTATCTCCGAAAGACAAGAAAGTCTTAGAGAAGAAAGTCTTCATGCTAGACTTTTAATCTAATGAATCAGAAAAATTACTAAAAAAGAAGAACCAAACTTCCCTCTCCATTACTTGCACCAAAACGTACTTGCTCTTTGCAAAGAAAAAATTCATTAAAGAACAAAATATTGACAAAATGAGTTTTTGGGGATAAAAACATTAATGTTATCCTAATAAAGAATGACCTTTTTCAGTCATTTACCTTTGTACAAATTTATGTCAAGGAGGTTGTTTATGAATTTTAAGAAAATCTATTCGAGGTTGTCAATGATCTATCAAGCAATGAAACAACTCGATTTTCAGTGGTGCTGGAAAAGGTTGTTTCAAAACCCCATTTTTGTAAACTGGGTTTGTAAATATTCAACGGAGTTGGTATAAAATAACATTAATGTTTGGTCTTTCAATTTTGACTTTTAATTGCTTAATTCAGGGGCAGGGACTAAATTGTAAAAGTCTTATTGCTATAGGCTTTTAATTGGCCAAAGACTTAGGAAATTAATTTGCAATTAGCCAAAGGACCAAAATGGAAATTTAACTATTTGGAATATGTGTTAGTGGATGGTGATGTTAAAATCCATTAAAATTGTTTAAGATTAGAGTATATTAATTAAATCTTGTTAATGATAATTAAACTAGTTTAATTATACATTAATTATACTCTATAAGTCAAATAGAGAAAATGATGACATCTTTTCTTCATCTTCTTCAATTTTGTCAAAATTTGAAAGGAAAAAAACACTTGATCATTTGACCCTTGAGTGGTAAGAAATTTCAAGTCCTTTTCTTATATATATATATTTTATGTTTTTGAGGTCATGAGAGCTTGATTTAGCTAGCCCATGTGCCAAATCAAAAAACTATTAAAGTTTTTGAAAGTTACCATTGTTGATTTCTTGAACATTTTGGTGTTAAATTAGTAGACTTTAAGCTTAGATTATGAAAAAAAAGACTAGATTCTAACATTTAGTTATTAATTTTTTTTACATACGGACTAAGAGAATAGTGCAATTGATGTGAAAATTTTGGTAATAAATAGATGTAATAAATGTAATTAAAGTAAGTTTTTAAATCGAGGCTCAAAATTGTAAGATGTTATTATTTCAATTTTAGGGACTAAATTGAATAAAATGCAAAACATTAGGGGTATCAAAAAAATAAATTTATAAAGATTCATACATATCATGGAATAATTTAAAATATTTGGTATTGATCAATTGTCTAAAATAATTGTTTAGATCAAGAATTTGATCAAACATGAGATAAACGGGAAAAAATCAAAATTGTCGATTAGTCCCTGAAGGTTCAACATGTTTGCTATTTTGATTAGGTAAGTTTGTATGATATTTATAACTTAGATTGTATATATTTTAAATATATTATAAATATGCTTGATTGTAAATTAAATTGGTTGTGAATTGGTATAAAAGGTGAGGAATGGGCTAAATTGAAAAGTAATGTTAATATGTGTAATAGATGTCCGCATGAACTTAGTAAAGGTTAGGATACGTGTAACACCTAGTTTTAAATTAACTCAAAAATTTAAATTAATTGGAGAACTAAATTCGAAGGAGACCACAAGTTGGCAGCCTCTATTGGAAGAAACGGGAAAGATGGAGACTAAATTGGACATGGTTGAGAGCCAAACCTAGTTTGGTTAAAAAGGAACCAACTGATGCTAATGTGGGAGACATAATAATTAGTGATGGACGGTTCTCATAAGGGTTGTAAAAGAGCGGAAATGCTATAAATAGTTGGGAGATGGCTCTTAGGGATGATTTTTTTCCCGACTTTGTTCAGTTTTCTCTTCTACATTTTCCTAGGTTACTTTGAAAATGAGGAGCCCATGAAAGGTTCTTCATGGAGTATGCTCTATATGGATGGAGCTGGAAAAGTTAAGAAATAAAGTTATAGACTTCAGAATAATTTTAAGGGTTCTGTATGTTTCTAGAAAATGGGTTTAAGATAAGAATATTGAGTATAACCCATGATTTTGGTTGGATGCTTAGCTACTTCTAGGAGAATGGAAACTCTAGCGACCAAGAGGGCTAAGTTGTGGAGATGATGAGGTTTTAGGTGAGTTCCAACTTCGAACCTGTTGTTATGGTCTATGTTATTTAAGTAAGCCATGTTGCATAAACATAAAATATGATGATATGTGCGTGCATTGTATAACTATGGGAAAAACGGATTGGAAAAATGGAAAGACCTTATTAGATATTGCCTCGGGAAAAGCTTTGGGCCTTGCAGATGAAACATTGTGGTGTTTGAGCATCAAGGTTAGGTGGTGTAAAGGAGGACTCAAGAAATGAAGTCATGGGAAAGATATTTACCGCGATGGTGATATTGATTGGTCCTCCGAGACGACACCGTGACGACATTATATGACATAAGACCATAGATGAAAAGTCTATGATAGTCTGGTATAAGGTAAATAGCATAAGACCATAGATGAAAGATACTATTGCAATCTGGTATAAGGTACGTAGTGTAATACCATGGATGAAAGATGTCATGGCGACATGGTACAAGGTATAAGGTATACAATGTAAGACCATAAATGAAAGAGGTTATGATAACCAGGTATAATGAGTAAGACCATGGATGAAAGACTACATGGCATCACATGATAGTACACCGGGATGGCAAAATGATATAAGATCATGGATGAAAGACTCCATGACATTCATAGAGAAAGTCCGTTGGGACAGTAAACATAGAATAGAGATAGTCCACTAGGACAATAAATAGAGAATAGATAGTCTATTGGGACAGTAAACACAGAACAAATAAAGCCTGCTGGGACAGCAAACACGAGGTAAGTTTGATGAGACGTAGAGAATGAGGAAGAAGGGTATAATACCATAGGCTATAATAACCTAGAGTTTACCATGGAACAGATGTAAAAAGTACACCAAGACCTTAAGTGGGGAGTATATGGCCAGTGCACCAAGTATGAGAAACCATACAAGTGGAAGAAAAGCATAAGAGAGTGATAAAGATAGATGTGAAAGGTGATAATGTATGAACAAAGCCCCAACAAGAAATAGAGAAAGATAGGTCGTACGGGAGATGACCAAATTACGGAAATATAAGAAGAGGAAACTATCCAACGATTGTAAGGAAGGGTTCACAATTAAGAGCTATAGGAAGTGTTAGATAAAGTTGTACACGAAAACAAACCTTGTGAGATCGGACAAAAATCCTCCTAGAATAAGGATTCTGTCCCAGGTACAAAATGTCTATCAAGGCTATTTCTCTTTGAGAAAAGTCTATGGTGGGTACACTGCCACAAAGATAGTTGTAGAGAGGAACGAGCAAGTAAGATGGCAGAGTAGTGTAGTCTTATGAGCGATGGCCTACTAGAATGATAAGTCAACTATTCATCACATGGGACAAGCGAGGTTCCAGGTTAGACTTGTGCATAAGGTGGATTATTGGAAGTAATCCCAACACCGTTACCAATAGCATGGAATGAGGATGGGTTTGCTTGAGTGGCGTGGCATGCTGAAGGTCAACACAATATGGAAAGGACAAAAAGTCTTTCAAGACTAGCATAAGGGAAGAGGGAGTCTGCCAAGGATGGGTTTGACCCGAGAAGTCCACCAAGGAAATGTATGTCCTAAGGATATTTGGGCTAAAAGTCAAGAAAGTTACCATAGAGGTCTTCAAACACTTTGTGTGTGAGGTGTAAGCAAGAAAGGACAAGACAAAAAGTAAGGATAGAACTCGCAGATATGGTATAGTGTTTGGATTAGAAAAAGAGGAAAGTCCAACCAAAGGAAGGTCTCATGGTAAATCAAGTAGCTCGAAAGATTGGGTGGAGTCTGCCACCCTAACAAAAAAAGCTCGCTTTGAACGATAAGGGAGTTAAATATATGTTTAGATTATTTTACATCTGTTACGCTCATGTGATAGGGCTTAGTTATGGTGAAGTAAAGGAACTAACTAAGTACATTTGAACTTACAAGTGTTTGTCTGATGTTCGTAGGATTATGAGGTTGATCAAGGACTCAGGGAAGGGACCTCGCTAAACATTGACGAGATCGAGGATCTCAAACAATTAGAGTCATGCACATTGGAAGGGGTAGTAATAGAGGCTTCGCCTGAGGATTTATTATGGTGTAACCAGATGACATCCTTAGAGTCTAGAATCTGAATTAGTTAGCCTTTAACCAAATTTAAGGTATTAATTTATAAACCAATGATTTGTATAGGGATAGAAACTCGAGAGACCAAGTTTTGAGTGAACTCAAGGCTTTTACTGTAAGAAGTATTGTTGTTTTATTTTTGGATTATTTTACATTAGTCTTCTTTATAACAGTTAAGTTAGCATAATCTAATGAAGTATTGTGAACCCAGTCCATTTGTGACATTCTATACCTGGATCCAGTGGAAGGGTCAAGTGCGAGGTGTTATAATACAATTGGCATACAAATAGCGTTTTGTGCACACTTGTACAAGAGTGATTATAGATGATTACTGAGGTGAACATTTGTTGCAGGTATCCAAATACATGTGACACAGATTTAGCTTAGACGAGTAACCTGATGTAGTTTTAAAAGTTTGGCCCGAACAGACAACTTGACATGTATGTATGTTTAGTTTGGATAAGCAATTGGATGTGTCATTTTAAATGTTTAGCCTGAATGGGTAACCTAACACAAATATTTTCAGCTCGAACGAGCAACTATTGTGGTGTAGTTACCTGTGTATCTGAGTCCATTTACTAGGGTTCATCTGGCGAAACAATTTATACAAAATGAGAAATTAAAATGAGATGAAATGAACTTGATGTTGAAAAGAAAGATTATTTAATGATTTGAATATAAAGCCTTCAATATATATGTGATTACATTATCATTGAATTGAATGAGATTGATGTTTGTTACCTATTGTGACTTGAAATGGCACGCTAAACACTTGTGATATTACATGGTTTGATTATATGCTAAACCTCACCTTGTTGATGTTGTGATTTTCCATGTCTAGCCAAACTATGCCATATTATAATAGCTTATTGTGTTTAATTGAAAGATAAGGTAAGTTTTGTTTAACACCTATAAACTTACTAAACATTTTATATGATTACCTATTTTTTTTTTACTTTTTCCTTGTAGATTGAAACCTTGCGAAATACATCAAGCCAGATTGTCCCAAAGCTCACATTATCCTTATTTCAATAGCTATTTAGTCATTTTGAGTCAAGGAATTGTGGCATGTATATAAGTGTTTTGGTATATACCTTGATATATAAAATGTATTAATGATTTCGATAACTAGTGATGCTTTGGTATTTTGATTCATATATGAAGATGAATATAAATGCATTTCATGCTTAAAGATGTGATGTTTTATAACTATATGAATGATATATAGAATGGTAAGATAGGATTGGCAACTTGCTTGATTGGTGAATGAGATGAAAATGTATGTAAACATTTATACTTGTAACATGCTTGAATAATTTGACCTAACCTTATTATTTGTTGGTTATTTTTAATGATTATAAGCTCTATATGTGTATATGTGCACAAAAGTGTTTGAAATGGTAATGATTTGGTATGTTTAAAGGACATTTAGCGTAGGTAAATAATGATAATGGAACGACTTGTTTAGGGTTAGAAGTATGGCATAAAATGCTAGGTTATTTGATGTATAGATTGTAATTACCTTAAGAAGATGATAAATATAGATATTGAGCTTGCTTCGTATTTTTTTGGTATTTTTGATTCAATTGAAATTGGTATTTGCTGAACATGTTGATAGGTTTGGTTGGAAACTTTGAAATAGGTACCAAATGATTCATTTTTTTCCCAAAAATAAGGTCTACGTCTTGATGACCAAATTATCTCGTTGCAACATTGGCTAACAGTGAGTTACATTGTGACGTCGAGTGGCATGAGGCCACGACGTGACAAAATTTTTGTGACGTCAAGAAGTGGAGGTGATGACGTTGTGACAGCGACCCTAAATTTATAAAGCTTTGCAATTTGGTCATATTTAGTACTTTGATTAACAAAAGTGTTTCCGTAAGCTCGATTGAGACTCAGAATTGTTTATTAAACCTAAAATGAATGTGGTTCACTTTACATTATATGTGTGATTGATTACTATTCTATAAACTTCATTATAGTTATTCTGGCAACAAATTTAGCATTTCATAGCTCAAACTTGTCGATTGAGTTGGACGATGGGTGTTACAAGCAAACTGTACCTTAAAGCTTATGCTTAAAGAAAGTGGTACAGCTTTGGTACTGAACAAATTAGAGAAATTTTGTTTCATCTCTTTTCAATAGACATGGAACTCGAGGAATCCTATGACTCTATGGTCAAAACCATTACAAATGGAGTACATCTAACTAGGCCATAAGCAACTAATCTTTAAGCCTTTACATTGAAGCCCACATATGCTGGCATGTTTACCGTTGCTACAAGGAACCAAATTCCTAACAAGTAGAGGAATACAGTCACCAAGAATAAGGTCACTCTATTGAGGAGGATTTGTGATGTTATTCAGTTTAATCTAGGGGAAATCATCTTACAGAAGATCATCAAGCATATAGACCGAGTGTTCCTCAAGCTATATCTTCCTTTTCTTTCTCTTATTTTTTAGATACTTTACATTCTAAACTTGTTCTTGCAATTGAAAAACATGAAAGAAAGGCTATACAATAAAATTTTTATTACAAGTGACTTGAATGGAAGTATTGTTAGGCCAATCTTGGAGTCATTCCTTTCGGTGAACCTTAACTTGTGGATGCAATGCCTATACCAATTGAGATTGAGATAGGAACTCCTAGGAAAATTTCAGCCTTTGAACAGAGGATACTACAACATCTAGATGCTAAAATTGCCTTACAATAAAGGGTCATTCAACAACTTTAAGTCAATGTTCGACGTGCAAAGTCCATGAGGAAAGGTCTTCTAGCAAAGCAACTCTAGTAACTTCTTAGCAAACTTGTTAAATAAAAAGGGGGTAGGATGATGCACTATTGCTATTACTTTATTTTTTTTAGATTTTGTATTGCTGGGAACTTTGATCTAAATTTCTTTTACCTTGGTTGTTATAATTGTGAACCTTTTTTAAATTTTCTTACTGTAATATAAATATTAGTATTTTGATTATTAATGTGATCCTTATTTCATTTACATTATTTGTAATAACTCGATTTTCAGTGGTGTCAGAAACAGTGGTTCGAGACCACCAAATCTGACGAGTAAGCTTCTAAATTTTATTATTTAATATTTACGAGTCAAATATGGTTTTAAAAAGATTTTTGAATTAATAATTTATGTCTTATAGTGAATTATTAGATTCGAGTGATAAAACCCTAGTTCAAGTGATTTTGGAAAATGAGGTATCGGGACCTCATTTCTCTAAATCGAGTTGTAAATATTTTTATAAATATTTACGGAGTGTCAATAAAGTGGTATTAAAGTTTCGTTGAAAAATTTTAACGTTTCAATAGTTAATTAATGAAAAAGGACTAAATTGAAAAATATGTAAAACTTGCAAATTATAATATTTAAGAGATTAAATGGCTTGGTTAATAAAAGAGAAAGGACTTAAAAAGAAAATATACCTAAACTAAAATGATGAGGTGGCATAAGCATGGAAAATAATAAAATAAAAAGAAACAGTGGCAAAATTGTAATTTAATGGGAATTAAAATGAAACAAATTTAATTTAAAGCTTTCCAGACATTTTCTTCTCCAAGTTTCGGTTCAAAATAGACATGAGAGAGAGTTTAAGCTGGTTTTCATATTTTTGCTGTAGGTAAGTTCAATTTAGCCTCGTTTTCAATAACTTTCATGTTTTTGAGATTGTTACAATTAGGTCTAGCTAACCCTTACCTTCGATTTTGAAACTATTAAAGATTCTTAATGTTCCCATTGATGAATCTATATGATTTTTGATGTTAAATGATGCATTTGAGATATTAGTTGTTAATTAAATGTATTTTGTTAAGTAATTTTGATGAATTTCCCGATTACGGAATAAATTATTGAAATAGTAAAAAGACAAGGGTTTTTGTGAAATTTTTGAAAAAATGGGCTTTATTGGATGCCATGAATATTTTGATAGCTTGAATTTGTATTAAAAATGGTTAATTTTCATGTTTTGGGTTCAGGGACTAAATCGAATAAAAGTAAAACTTTAGGGGTAATTTTGTAAAAATATAAAAAAGACCAAACTGCAGGAAATGAATTTTTTATTTTCTAAATTAATAAATTGAGTGAATTTATAAATTTAGATCAAGATCCGGTGGAAAATCGAAGAAAATGAAAAATTACCAAAATACCCCTAAATCTTGGTATTTTTGCAATTTAGCCAAGTAAGTTAGTGTAACTGAATTATGTATATTTATATGTTTGAATTGAATGTTGTATATGTAAATTATATAAATTACATATGTATGGTATTGATCACATGTCTGATAATACCTGATAAATAATAAGTCATGTTTAAATAAATGAAATTTGATTGGATACAGGGTTCCCAAAATGGTTATGATTCCTGCATATGTTGCAGACACACCATAGCTCTTACGAGCACCCCGTTATAAGCCTTCTCGAGCTTCCTGTTATATGGTTCCTGCGAGCAACCCGATCGGTATTGATCCTGCATGTGTTACGAACATACCTCGTCTCTTTGTGAGCGTCTTTTTATATGATCGGTATTGATCCTGCATGTATTGCAGACATACCATAGCTCTTAAAAAGCGTCTCAATATTTGGCTCTTCATGAGCTACCAGTTATGGCTCGCTTGAACTTCCTAATATATGGCTATCCAAAGCTTCCTGATAATAGCTCTTCGGAGTTACCCGTTAAGCTCACATGAGCTTTCTGCTTTAAGCTCTTATGAGCTTCTTGTTATTAAGCCCATATAAGCTTCCCGTTACATGGCTGACATGAGCTTCCCATTATATAGCTTAAGAGAGGACTTCCCGATTATGTGCTTTAATAAGCACTTCCGAATATAAATTGATGGATTACATATTCGTACACTTCGTGTGTATTACCGTGTATCCATCGATATTTCAAATGGTTCAACGAACAAGGTTCTGATATACGTTAAGATGAATTTGAATGAGATACTACCTGTATACACCTGAAATACATGGAAATGATATTTATTTGATATATTGAAACATGACATGGAAAATACATGTATATGATACTTGCCTGATAATAATGTATATTCATGATTATGAACTCTTACTGGAATAAATATACACGAAATTCATGAAAATGATGGTACATGAAATATTGATATAATGAAATGAATGATATATGTTTATGAAGAAACGACAAGAGAATGATATGTATCATGACATGTAAATATGTGACTATCTTTGATTGTTGATATAAGGAAATTATGTATGTTGAGACGAGTAATAAACTCAAGTATGACATGTCAAGAAAATATGTTTATTACTGTTGAATTTATATGTAATATGTGCAAGTACGCTAACCAGTGTTGTTGGTTGATACTTAGGCAAGTGCCAAGCTATTGGTTGAATGGTAATATGTTTATTTATATGATGCATTGAATTGGTAAGTATTTAAGTGAAAATATGCTAGTGCTCATGAAAGAGTGGTAAGGTTTAAATTATGCAATTTCTTATGAAATAACTTATCATGTGATAAATTCGAAAAAGGCTTAGGTTAAATGCACTAGCTTGTGACCATGGTTGAATGATATGTTTATGACTTGTGTGTCATGCATATGGAATAAGTGTGGAAAGTAAAGAAATGCAAAGGAAAATAAAGAAATTTGGAAGAGTTAAAGTTATATAAAATCCTACTAAGCTTAGGATAATATGTATAAGTGATGCTGTGGATTTATTCACCTTGTGAGTTGATGAATATAACTTCATGAATATTGTGGTATCAATATTGGATTATTTTTGATACGTATAGATTTCATATTTCAAATGAATTAATACGATTAAAGATTACACGAGCTTACTAAGCATTCATTGCTTACATATTTGTTTATATTTACCCTACTGATTATCAGAAGCTTAAACGGGTTGGAAGCTTATTGGAGTTATATCACACTATCCATTGGTTTTACTGGTAATTTTGGATGATTTGAATCTGGTTATAATGGCATGTATAAGTTAATTTGGCCAATGTTGGCTTATTAATGTTTTGTTATATCTAGCCATAGGGATGGCTTATGATGAACATGTTTTGATGTGCATATTAGAGGCTATGTCATGTTAGATATGAGTGTTTGGTATAGTTGAATGATGACAATCTTATAGGTATGTTAACACTTGGTACAAGTATGCATATATGTGAATTTGGTCAATTTGATAAGTTTGATTACTAGAGTATTTGTGATGATCATATATGTATAAAACTTGGTTTTAGCTTGATTTGGATGCTATGATATAGGTTGTTGATGTGTAAAAGTGTTGAGTTAGATTGATGAAAAACTGGGTGAGAAATGTGGCTTGGAAATGGCCTAATTTCGTCTACACAGGTAGAGGCACGGGTGTGTGTCTCAGCCGTGTGTGACACATGGCCAGGTGACACGGCCGTGTGTCTCCTAAATCTATTAAATTAAGCAAAACAAAATGTTCACATGGCCTAGCACATGGGTGTGTGGCTTGGTCGTGTAACCCCTACACCTATTTATTGCAAGTCAGTATGCTCATATGGCCTAGCACACGGGCGTGTGGCTTGGCCATGTGACCCAAGTCAGAGAGCACCCTAATATGAACACAGGCTAGGACACAGTCATGTGTCCCTACTTCAAATGTCTACACGGCATGAGACACGGATGTGTCTCTTGACTGTGTGAGACACACAGCCTGGCCACACGGGCAAGTGTCCCCTGCACCTTTGAAAAATTTGAAAGTTTTTCGAAAATTTTTTTGAGTTTCCGACTTAGTCCCGAATTGCTTCTAGTGTGTATTTTAGGCCTCGAAGGCTCGTATAAGGGACAATATGTATGATTTTGATTGGTTTTTGACTTGAATGCTATATGATATGAAATGTTTGCATTTTCTGTCTATTTGATTTATAAACTCTGGTAATGCTTCGGAACTCTGTTTTGGCGATGGATTCGGGTTAAGGGTTGTAACATCTCGATTTTGGGCCAAGTCAGAATAGTGGTTTTGGGATCACAAATCTGACGAGGAAAAATTTATTTTTATTATATTTTTATGGTCTACAATTTCACAAAATGATTTCATGAAAATCCTATTCGAATATTTTGACATTTGGGCTCTCAATTTAGTCAAAAGGACTAAATTATAAAAAGTGCAAAACTTGAGTTCTAGAAGCTAGAGGTGTCTAATTGCTATGAAATTTTAAATTGGAGGTCCTTAAATAGTGATTAAACCATTGGTTAATTTGCTGGACAAAATGAACATGAAATAGGGTTTTGAGATATGATTAAAGTCTAAGGTTTTGACCCATGATGAATATGTGTGTATTTTTGTGTTTAATGGTAGAAAATGCATGTTTATGGTTAGAGAAATGAATTTTACTAAGTGATTCTCGGTGAAAATTCCTAAAAGGACTAATTTGTAAAAGTTATAAAATATGTGGTAAAAATGTGTTTTAATGAAAAATGAGGCTGCTATAAGTATAAAAGAGGTTTGGCTATGCATGGGTAGTGAAAAAATTGAACACATTTCATTTTACGAGCCTAGGGGAAAAAGTGTAAATAAGACAAAGTTTAGGGGCAAAAATATAATTTTTCATAATATGATTTTTGGGTCACAATGAGTAATGTGACTAATAAGTGAGCTAAATTTGATATTATAGATCAAGAAAAACGTGATTCGAGCCTAGAACAAGGGAAAACGGGTATTTGATGGTTAGGTCCTTTTCACCATTTTTGGTATCGAGGTATGTTCCTATTTGAATAATGCAACTTTATATTATATTATGCATTTAATATTTGATACTGCATGAATTGTTTAATTATTTTTATGAATACGTTCGACGAGGATTCGACGTGGCAAAATTCCCAGTTGAACCTTAGGCATAATTTAGGATACAATGTGACATGCCACTAGGAACTATGTGATTATAAGCTCATGAGATTTTTTGTTTACGTGACTACGTGATCCGGGTGCTAGTCATGTACATCCTACCCATGGCTGGGTATCCCGGCATGTGTTGTGAATACCTGTCAGCTTGTGTGAGCAGCCCGAGTAGCTACGTTTTGACTGTCAGGTTGTGTGAGCAGGCCCGTGATTAGGTTGGGAACGAACATTATGTGATATATGAAATGTGGTAGTAGTGGCTACATATGTGAAACTTATGTGCAAAGGTATTCTGTGTATCTGATCGTATTCCAAGTGGTTCAAAGGGAAACCTAACAGGCAATTCAAAGATTATGTCAAAGATGTGAAAAGATATGACTTTGTTACGAGTTCGTACAAGTATGTATGTAAAGTTTATAAGCTTTGGCTTCATATGTATGTAAAGTTTATAAGCTTTGGCTTCATGATATTATGAGTTCATGATCACTACGAAAGTGACTTTAAGTTAACCATGTGATTATTGGTTCATGTGTGTGATGAATAAGTACATGGTAAAGTTGATTGATACTTATAAAAAAGGGTTTTTAGGCCAAATGGGATTGAATATGAAATAAAGGAATGATTGATATTAATGTCTATTAAAAATATTTATGAAATCTTGTGATTAAGTGTTTATGTTTATGATGTGAAAACTCATGGTAGAATCG
The DNA here is from genome assembly GCF_007990345.1 of Gossypium hirsutum. NCBI lineage: Eukaryota > Viridiplantae > Streptophyta > Magnoliopsida > Malvales > Malvaceae > Gossypium > Gossypium hirsutum. The sequence continues at coordinate 86,767,040 of NC_053433.1, read as the reverse complement.
GTTAACAAACATGTGTAAGGCTTTGGGGCCAAATCGATTGGTGAGATAGTAAATGTTTTTCATTTGAGTTGTGATTTATCAGTTATGAGAAAAGGGAAATATGGACATAATTGCCTATTAAAATGGTTAAGAAAGTACGAGGAGAAAGAGTTTAGACAATTCGAAATGTGTTAAGCCATATGCATGAAAACATGAAGACACATAAGTAATGTGTACTTTTACTATGATGTTTGAAATGATTTGCTAAGTAAGAAACGTGTTACAATAAAGAGATTATGGTTGCTAGGCTAAAGTAAAGTTATGTTAAATTATGTTCATAAATAAAAAATAATAAACATGTGAATTGGATATGTTATAATCCTTGAGATTTATAGCTAATTTATATGAACTTGTGCATATATTATCAAGCATGGTATATGATTAGCATGAATCGTTCATTATTTTCATGCGAACTTACTAAGCTTTGTAGCTTACTCCCCTTCCTTTCCAATATCTTATAGGGTTGTATGCTAGCTTGAGTTGGGAATCACTGGAGATGCTATCACACTATCAAGCTATCATCGTGGGGGTAAAAGTGAATACAAATCCCTTAAAGTTTATGGCATGTATAGGGACTTAGTCATTTGGGGTATGAGTCATTATGATTTGGCTAAATGTATTAGCTTGTGATGGCTAAAGGTTGGATGTAATTTGTAGCCATGCAAATTGGCCTATATTGGCTAATTGGTTGTTAGCTCATATAATTATGCATATGCACATGTCAATGTTTTGTGATGTGGTTTATATTTGCTTGATATATAATGGATATGAGTTTATTCATATGTTAATTCTCTTTGGGTGTGAATTTAGCATGATATGAATTGGTAAGGCATGATGTTATAATGCACGATAGATGATGGTATGAAAATGATATGCTATTACTTGATGGTAGTTGTTTCGAAGGCATTTATATGCCATGAATTGTGCCATGTAATGTTTTGTGAATGTGTGCAAGTGAGTGGTAAAATGGCTTGGAAAATAGCCTTGTAATTGTCCACATGGGTAGACACACGGGCATGTGACCCTGTTTTCATGAAAATTTTTCTGTCTCCCAAATGTTTCTACAGTTCTCAGTTTAGTCCCGAAGTACTTCCAACGCATGTTTTGGGCCTCGTGGGCCCGTATAAGGGACGATATACATGTGTATGAATGATTTTAAATTGACTGAAATTTTATGGCCCGGTTTTGTATGATCGGTTATGTTTAAGTTGGGTGATGCCTCATACCCTGTCTCGGCTTCGGACACGGGTAAGGGTATTATAGGGGTGTTACATTATTGATTGACTTCCTTGATTATGTTAATAGTTAAGTATGATTGATGAATGGGGAGTTCTTAAGGGAAGCATTTGTATCTTTTGTTTAGTAGCTCTCCTGTTATGGTTTTGTTCAGAAATTTTCAAAATGGGGAGGTTATTCAAACAATTTTTGAGCAATGCCTACTCATTCTGGCACAGCTCAACTCATAAATTTTTCATGTTTAAGTTTGCAAATTATGACAAAAAATTCCTTGAACTTTGATTATTCTTGATACTTTGGACGACTGCAAGCCCATCTATGATATCTAAACTGTCTATAGCAACATATCCTGGAGATAGGTCTTTGATTTGGATTAAGGAAATCAACTTCCCAACTTTGGTGAGATTGGTTTGAATCAGTTGATACTTAGAAGTATATCCTGAAGATTAAAGACTTATCTTGAGTTCATTAAAGATATTCTTTATGCTTATTATCCTGTTGGTTTTATGGTTGGATTGGTTGTAATTGATATAACATGCTAGCAAATCTCAATTCTTTATAAATTAAAGGGACTTGTATAGGTGATGTACTAATGCAAGAGCACTTATTTTTGTTCATTAAGAATTGTTTCTTATGAGTGAATTAAGTGTAAAATCAAGCGAGTTTCTTAGTTTGTGCCCTAAGTTTTCATGGGAAAACTTAGAGGAGAGTTGTTTAGATCTCAAGTGCAAAAGTAATGAGTCTAGTCTAATGAATGTTAGAGGTTTATATTACTTGTTGTACGAGTTGCTAAGATAGTGGATTATCTCTGTAGTTAAGGCCTCACTAATGTAAAGAAACTGAACTACATAAACATATTGTACGTTTTCTATTTTTCTGCCTTGTTCATTCTCAGGGCATGAAGCAATTGGCTTTAGTCTTAAGCATTAGTTCTCAGACTATTCAAGTTTACTTGCAAATATTAATTTAGTCATTTTAGAATAAACTTTTTAACTTTTGTCTATTTCTATTTTTTTCATTTGTAATTTATGTTTTGTGCTTCAAATCTTTCTAATCATAAATTAGATGTCTTCTCACGAGATATATAATTTTATATATACTAGAAACATTATACAATTATCATGAGTGAAGTTAAGAATTTTAGAATAGAAAATCAAAAATGAAATTATAAAATTTTAAAATCAAAACTAAAATTTTTAACTAACTAGGACCCAAATACAATTTCTTTATTTTAAGCAAAGGAAAAAAAGAGGAGGTAGATATAAAGAAGAAAGGAAGGGGAAAAAATCTAAGTACGGACAAATTATTAAAATTTAGTTATAATAATTATTTTTCCCTTAAACTTTATAAAAGAAATGTTATTTTAGTATCTCATTAATTTTTTTCACTTTTTTAGCTCTTAAATTTGTAATTTTTTTGGTCAAATTATCATAAAAAGGATAGAAAATTAATGTTTATTAACTTTACTGATGTGACATATACATGAATTATTATGTGAATAATATGTCAAAATTTAATTAACTTTTTAAAATTAAAAAATATCTTTTTATAAGTTTTATAATTTTATAATAATTTTAATGAGTTTTAATTTTTAAAAATAATTTTTTGAAATTTTGAGGTTTTAAGATCTTAAAAAATTAATTAAATACTGATGTGTCATCCTTGTAGTAATCCATGAGTATACCACATAAGCAAAGTTAAAAAATGTTAATTTTTCTATCTATTTTGGGGTTATTTAACAAAAAAAAGAGAGGAACTAATTTAAGAACTAAAAAAGACGAAAAATTAAATAAAATGCTAAAATAAATTTTTTTTAAAAAGTTAGAGAGACAAATAATTTTTTATACCTAAAATTTAAATAAGAAAGCATGCAATTGTCCTTGGTATCATAGCTTAACATCGAAGTCTCTAAAATGCGCAAGGAAAGCTAGGACCTTTGTAATATGTTCCAAATAAATATAGAGATTAATAGTTATAATTAAAAAAATATAGCGATTTTAATTAAAGAATTAAGTATTTTTAAAGGAAAAATATAGATGTTCTCTTTTTTTTTTTTGGTCCAATAATATATATGTTATTGATAAAGGTCAAAAAGTGATGTTGAATTTCTTTTGCTTGAACCTAGCAATACAACAAAAGTGATTTAAACCTGTATGATCATGATCTTGTTGATTAATAATAATAATATTTTATGGATCAATTTGTAGTGTTTAGTGGTTTTGGTATCATAATTGCCTATCAGTCTAACAGAATTTGTTAATTAATTAGTACAAATTTTTACGCAATGTGTGACGTTTTAAGCATAACATTGACATTAATTAAGGTTTTTTTTATAATAATTATGCGTCTTTAGGGAAAATGGAATAAGTAATTGAGCTTGAGAGATTAGTATGATTAATTAAGACAAGAAGTAATAATTAAAACCGTGGTTATTTGACGCATGTCGTGTTAGATTTGATGCTATTGGTGTCGAACCAGGAAACACGCACGCACTCCCATCCTTTTCACCAATTTCTTTGATTCTCTCCTTGCCTCAACTCACTCGCTCACTGGACCGCCTCCTTTTAATATCTTACCCTTTTTTTAAATTATTAGTATAATCATAATTGTACTTACAAATAATATAATCCCTTTAATTGTAATAGAAACCAATTATTATAAAGCATCATCAATTGAGAATTAAAATATATCTAAATATAAATATATATTTGAATAAATTTTGAAAAATTCCAGATTTATCACGGAAATTAAACCGGGATAAATTTAAATCCAAAATGTACATGGTACTTTATAAATGTGTTTTTTGAGTTGTTAATGTGACATTGGCTTAATAAGATTGAAATTGTGAAAATTTTGAAATTTTAAATTTTAATTTATCACATGTAAATTTTAAATTTAGATTTATTCAAGTCATTCAATGTATAAATTTTATTTAAATTTATATTAATTTGTGTTCAAATATATTTTAATTATCAATTCAATTATATTTAATATTGATTATGATGGTAATTATATAACTTTACTAATTATACTCTCTTAAAACAAAGTTGAATGCTTTGAGTTGGTTCACTCTTTAATCCTTTATCGAAAGTTTGGATGTGATTACAACATCTGCATTTTTAAAATTCAAAGTCCATATTCGATTTTTCTATTATGATTTACATTGACGGTTGATAGTGAACTATGATTTTGTCATTAAACAATAAACATTATGGATTAAGAAATGGGAGAACACAAACACACACAAACATGTAATAGAAACAGAAAGAATGAATTTTGTTTGGAAGTTTAGTTGTATGTATGAAAGAGACCACGTGAACACACGTCGACAGGTATCTCAGTATATATATATAATTAAAGCTAATAGATTCCAATTAAGATGTGCCATATGTAAAACTAATTATATTAATTTCTATAGTATAGTAATGAATTTGTTGGCATTATCAAAGGATAATTTTTTAAATAATTTATTTAATTGATTTTGATTTTTTGAAATTTTAAATTTTAAGATTAAAAAAATAGAATTTTTGAAAATAGGATAAACAAGTACAATTTGAAAAAAAATTAATTCACTATTTTAGTTTATATTGATTTTTTACTTTAATCCTTAATTCTTTTTAACTTGGATCAAGACTTAACAAACAATTTTTTCAGTAGCTGAAATGAAAGCATCCTGGAAATTAGGTGATTCAAATGAAAGTGTAAACATGATGTGGACATAATTTGGTGAGTACAATCAACTGCAGTTAGTGATTTAATGCATGGGTAACTAAAATGAAAGCACCTTAAAAGTTGGTGACCAAAATGAAAACGTATTAGAAGTTGGATGACCAACTAGGAAATTTACCCTAAAAGTAATATAACGTTAAAAGAGTGAAGACAACCGTAGATTCAACGAAAAGGACAATATATAAGGACAACCCGACCCTTAATTTGTTACTATTAGGTACCCCTTCATAACCTTAAATCACATGTCACAAATAAAACCATATTCCTTAATTTTTTTAGGTTTAGGTTATGGATGTATCTACCCTTGATTTATGGTTTATATGGTTTAGACAATTGTTTTAACCGATCTTCATATATCTATAAATCTATCGTATATATAATTATCTTATTATCTTATTATTATATTAATATAAGTGTTAATTTCAAAGCTACAATATGTGAATAACGTTATTATCCTTTAAATTTTTAAAATTAAAAATTTTATCCTATTTAAATATGTAATTTTATTTATAAAATTTCAACATTCTAAACTTGTTTGATTTAATGAATTATGTTGAGAGTTGAATAAATCTAAAGTTTTGAATTAAAATTTAGCTAAAAAATGGTGAAATATGAAATTCTAAGTTAAATAAAAGGTTTTAAATTATTTTCAATTTGTTTTGAACTAATTAGAAGACTTGTAAACTCAATTTTATAGATCGGTATAGGATTTTTAAGAATTGAGAGTTTTCCCTCTTTGGTTGTTCATGTAAGCTCAAGTTTTTGGAAATATTAGATCTAAAAAATTAGGTGCTCTTGATGGCTTATATCTATAATAATATAATATTTTAGATGTTTAGAAACATGTTTAGGGATTAAAAATGAAAATTGAGTAATAAAATCACTTATTTCAATTAACTAGTTGAGTTTTTGATATTAAGAATTGAAAAGCATAGATATGTGAGTTTGTTGCTGTTTGAATGTGTTTAAGACTGTAAATGATGTGTACATATTGTGTTTAATAAGTACGAAAAGTTTCGGATCCATCGGGAACCTCTATGAGTAAACGGAAGGGCAAAGGAAAGTTAATTTGAGCTTTCGGCATACAAGCGAAAGCGAATCAGTGAGTAATCAAAAATCGCTGCTTCTAAGCACAATTCACTGAGTTAATTGTGAGCTTAGGTTAGCCTAAACACCTACCCTAAGTTCCAAGTGTAAGTTTTCTTACTCAACCTATGTTATTTTACATGTGATGCTTGTATATTGTGTGATATGTGATACATGTGAGATATTTAAGCTTATGCTATGTGTATATGACAGTGAATGATAAACAATTTGCTGGTTTTATGCACACCTAAGTGATTTAAAGTGAATATGGCTCTTTGAGCAGTTTTGATAGCATGAGAGTGCATTAAAAGTATTTTTGAAAGTGATGTGTATATGTGTTATAGACAAGTGAAAGTGTGCATAAAGCAGTAAGTAAATGTGTGTATAAGTGGATATGTTGGCATTGTGATCTCTTGGAACCATTGGATATCATTGACATGCCATAGGATTCTGAATACTCACCACCATTTGTTTATGTTTGGGCATTGAGGCCCTAGGACTAGTTTAGAGAGATAAGGGAATGTTGAGCTTAGTTCCATTCATTGGGACTGGTTGATGTGTTTGGAGAGTTTTTGCCTTATGCTACACTTATATGGGACCGTGGTAAACTCTTTAAGTCATTTGGTGTGTTTAAAGATTCGATTATCTAATGCATTATGTTTTCATACAAGTTTCATAGTCATAAAACGCCAATATATCAACAAGAAATGCTACGAGTTATGTCAGCCAATATATCAACAAGAAATGCTACGAGTTATGTCTAATGTAATGCCCTGAATGATTGGCATATTATGCTTTCTCTCAACCATGGATCGTAACAGCCGATTTTTAGTGAAATTAGAACAGTGGTTTCAGGACCACAAATTCTAGATCAAAATAATTATTTTATTATTATTTTAAGGTCTACAACATGATAGTATGATTGTATGAAAATTTCATTAAGAAATCTTATCGTTTGAGTGTTTAATTTGATAAAAAGGACTAAATCGCGTAAAGTGCAAAAGTAGTGTTCTAATAGCTAAAGGTGTCTAATAGCTATGGGATCTTAAATTAGAGGTCCTTATGTTATAATTAGACCATGGTTAATATGAGTGGACAAATATGGGCATGTATTAAGTGATTTTAATGAATTATAACAAAGGTTATTTAGGTAAATTATCAAATAAACATAGTAAAAATAAGTAAAATAATTATATCATCTTTCTATTCTTCATCTTCAACCAAACCTAGGGTGTAAAGAATCCATTTTTAAGCTTCCATATTCAGCCAAGGCATTGTCCAATTAGGTATGGTTTTTGTCCCATTTTTAATGATTTCTATGTTTTTGAGATTGTTATAGCTTAATCTAGCTAGCCCAGGGACTGATTTGCAAAAATGTTAAAGGTTTAGGGTTTTTTCATTGATTAATATAGGTGTATTTTGATGTTTGATGATAGAAAATGTATGCTTGTTGTTAGATAAACAACATTTGTAAAGTGATTTTTGGTAAAATTGCTAATTAGGGATTAAATTGTAAAATGTGTAAATTTGGTGGTTAAATTGTGAAATTAATGAAAAATATGGGCTGCTATGGGTCTATATGAAATTCGGCTAGCATGGGTAGGGACCTAATTACATGAAATTATATTTTTATAAGATAAGGACTAAATTGTAAAAATGTTGAAATATTAGGGGCAAAAGTGTAAAGTTGACATAATGTGATTTTTGGGTTAAATTGAATAGAATGAAAATTAAATAAGCTAAATTTGATTACATATAGATCAAGAAAAGTGAAGTTCGGATCTATATCGAGAGAAAAAACAAGGTTTTGGACTAATAGACTCATTTCAACGTTTTTGCATTCGAGGTAAGTTCGTATGTTAATAAGCATTAATATAATTGTGTTTTAATTGTTTTATTATTGAATTATTTGTGAATGCAACCTTGTAGATGTAACAGCCTATTTTTAGAGTTAATCGAAATAGTGGTTTCGGGACTACAATTTGAAGTCAAAATTTTTATTTTATCATTTTATTAAGGTTTACAGTATGATAGAATGTTTGTATGAAAATTTTGTAAATAAATTTTAACGTTTGGATGCTTAAATTGATAAGAGGACTAAATCGCGTAAAATGCAAAAATTGCATTCTACTTGTTAAAGGTGTTTATTAGCTATGGCTTTTAAAGTGGGGGTCCTCAAATGGTAATTAAACCATTTGAAAGCCTAGTGGACATTTATGACCATGGTTTATATGTTTTTAAAGATTATTTTAGTAAGGTTAAAAATTGTAAAATGATTATTAAAGGTTAATAAAATAAAATAAAATGAATTTAGTCCATCTTTTCTATCTTTCTAGTCAATGTAATGAAGAAGAAATCCATATATGGAGTTTTAGGGTTCGACCATGGTTGTTCTTGATTAAGGTACGGTTTTGATTCAATTTTTGATGATTTCTATGTTTTTATGATCATTGCTTTGAGTACTAGTTAGCCCATGTGTTAATTTTTGAAAGTGTTGATGATTTTGAAAGTTTCCATTGATGAATGCTTGAGCTTTGTGATAGAAAATGATGAAAAATGAATAATTGTTGATAGATTTTAATGTTTTGTAAAGTGATTTTTGACAAAAATGTCAAAAATGGATTAAATTGTGAAAAGATGAAAATGCGGGGTTAAAAGTGTGAATAAATGTGAAATATTGTTGCTAGAGGCACTATGGTAATTCGGTGAAGCATGGGTCTTATTCAATTTTTGTGAATTTTGTGTATTTATGAAATAGGGACCAAATTGAATAAATCTGAAACTTTAGGGGCTAAAGGTAAAAATGCCCAAATGTGTGTTTGTGGACTAAATTGAATGTGTTGTTGAATAAAATATTTAATTTTGAATGTATATAGATCAAGAAATAAAGAAATCGGATTTAGATCGGGGAAAATCAAATGATATCGAATAGTTGATCTAGTCCTTCTATTCTGACTACGAGGTAAGTTCTTATGCAAATAAATGTCTTTAAATCAAATTATATATGTTTATTTGTCATTGAATTGTTATAAATTTTGAATGAGAAATTAGAGCAAGACTTGACAGAGTTATGACATCCGAAAGTCTCGTACGAACCTTAGGAATAGTATAGGATATGAATGTCATGACATTAGGTTATCGAGATGAGATTACATGTAAGACCATGTGTAACACCCCATACTCGTAACCCATGTTGGGGAAAAAACGAGGCATTATCAAACTCGATCTCATGCACACAAACATTCCCCAAGTCACCAAGACTTGGTCCAATCTAATTTTTTTTTTCAATTTCTACTTTAAACTTCTTACTATGGGCCTACAAGCCCCAATTCGACCTTTGAAAACTATTCGGGATCAATCCTGGTCCTTAAACCATCTATAGAAAATTTGACTTTGAAACAAGGCACACGCCCGTATGGCCATTTCAACATGGTCGTGTTGATGGCCCGTGTGACTCACACAACCTGAGCAATACAAGGACACACTCGTGTCCTCCACCCATGTGGAATTAATTCTAAATACACACCTACAGGGGTTTTCACACGGCCTGGAACACGCCAATGTCCCTAGCCCGTGTCCTTTACACGGCCATGGCACGCCCTTGTTCTAGCCCGTGTGTTAAAACATGGACATTCTATTTCTAACGTCAGTATCCCCAAAATGTGACACGGCTGAGACACATGGTCGTGTCTCTGCCCGTGTGTTTACTATCATGCATACTGACTTGAAATTTTTACGTACAGGATACACACAACTGGACCACACGCCCATGGAGCAGATCATGCCTTTCACACGGTCCAGACACACACTCGTGTGGACAATATAAGGCTATTTACCAAGCCTATTTGCCACCCTTACTTACACAACCTGCATAATAGCAACCATAATCAAGATAAGACTATCCCATGCAACCAAATCAGCCATAATAAACAATGTTCCATTTTTGCATTTTACTTATCTATGAAAATAACATCTTTACATTTAAATCAAAATGAATATTGGCCATCATTAAAGGCTTAATACAAAATGAAGGGTTCCCAACCCAAGCCAACACATTTGGTCAGTTCTCAATGACACAAAAATTAGTAAAGGCTAAGCCCTATACATGCCATATTAAAAAAATATAAATCAAACTATACCGAAACTTTGATTGATAGTGTGATCGATACCTCTAACTTCCTTTGGTCCTTGAGCTAGATAAGCGGCACTATAAGAAAATGAAAAAGAGAGGGAGTATGAATAAAGCTTAGTAAGTTGCATAAAAATAAATATACAAAACATAAGTTTTACCATTCATCAACAAGTATCATAGTACACAAGTGGCATAAGCAAAACTTGCTCATCCATATTCAATACACCTCATATAGAATATATTGAGCTCACAATTCATAAATACCATATAGGTACCTGTACCACTCACAACACGGTTATAATTTTCTTGTTAACTTGAAATCATACTTTCACCGTTGAACCATTTGGAACATTATCGGATACTGATTCAGCCTCAAATATGGGGTCAAGTTCTGATGCCAAGTCCCAAACATGGTCTTACACAAGTTCTAGCGTATCTGTGCCGATGGAAAATCCCAGACATGGTCTGACACTGACATGTCTCGTAGTCGATGCATGTCCCAGACATGTCTTACACTAGCACTCTTCTCAATGCCAATGCCATATCCCAGACATGGTCTTACACTGGCTCTCATAATATGGCCGATGCATGTCCCAGACATGTCTTACACTAGCTCACACAAATGACCCAAATGTCATAGCATGAATATCGGATTTATTTCCTAAGGTTCATTCGGGAATTCTATTATCTATATTCTCATCACATTATCTTGTTTGCATAATCAAGCAATTCATGCTATAATAATTTCAATACAATTGAATCACATAAATTCTCAATGTAGTTGTATTATTTACATACAACTTACCTCGGATTACAAAATATGGCGACTAGTCGATTTAGTCGATTTGCTTGGCTTTCCCCCAGTCTAGATTTGGATTTAGTATTTCTTGATCTATAATAACAAAATGCACTTATTTAGTCACCTTATCAATCTAGGCACTCTATAATACATAATTGGGCAAAATTATCAATTTGCCCCTAGACTTTTGCAAAATGACCATTTTACCCCTAAGCCCGAAAATCGATTTTTATTGAATTTCTTCACACCTTAAGCCTAGCCAAGCCCTTTCTACTCTTACAGCAACTCCAAATTTCCACTATTGCACACACTTATCATCTATTTTACAACTTATGCAAAATAGTCCTTTTAGGTGTTTTCATGCTAACACCTTTCACAAAAGTTGGTTATAAGGCACCCAAGACTCATTTTCTTCCATAAAAAATCAGAAAACATTATAAACCCTTTCATGGAAAAACCCTACACTCTTAATTATTTTGCAAAATAGTACCTTCATTTGAAAGCTCATGCTTCAAGGGTCTCAAAAATGCAAAAATCATCAACAAAAAGTATGTAAATCACTTACTTGTAAGAGGAATAAGTTGCTGAAATTTTTGAAGTTCAAAACCCCCAAAAATGGCTGAAAATTGGTGAAAAATAAATAGGAAATAGGATGATATCATCTTTCTTTTATTTTATTTATATTTTAGTCAAATTAGCCACCAAACCCACCAAACTTGGACTTTTTGACCAAATTACCTCCATTGGCCGGCCATGCACAATCTTATAGTCTAATTTCCCTTTAAAGACCCCTAATTTTGGTTCTCTAGCTATTTGACACCTTTAGCTATCAAAATAGGACTTTTGCATTTTATACGATTTAGTCATTTTTCTCAATTGAGCTCACGAACGTCAAAATTAACTCACCAAAATTTTTATGCATTCATATAATCATGCTATAACATCAAAAAATCATAAAATAATTTATTCAACTCTGGATTTATGGTCTTGAGACCACTATTCTGACTAGGCCCTAAATTGGGCTGTTACATTTTTCCCCTTTAGGGATTTTCGTCCCCAAAAATCTTACTGGCGAATAAGTTTGGGTATTTATCTCTGATAGTCTCCTCAGGTTCCCATGTGGCTTCCTCGACTCCATGTCTATGCCATAAAACTTTCACGAGTGTTATACTCTTATTCCTCAACTGTTTGACTTCACGAGCCAAAATGACCGGATCTTCGCCATAAGTCATGTCCGGATAAATCTCAACCTCTGTTGGCGCAATCACATGCGAAGGGTCTGACCTATAGCGGCGTAGCATGGATATATGAAACACGTCGTGAATCTTTTCCAGCTCTGGTGGCAAAGCTGATACATGAAACATGTCGTGAATCTTTTCCACCTCTGGTGGCAAAGCTAATCGATAGGCAACCGGTCCTACTCTTTTGATAACCTCATAAGGTCCTATGAAACGAGGACTCATCTTGCCTTTTCTACCAAATCTAAGGACTTTCCTCCACAGGGATACTTTCAAAAATACCTTATTGCTGACTTTTCATTTCAAATTCGCGTAGGATTTCTATCTATCTGAGGCGGCCTTCAAGCAGTCATGAATCACTTTAACTTTCTCTTCAGTCTCTTTAATTACATCAACCCCGTGAATCTGACTCTCTTTGAGCTCAGTCCAATGTAAGGGCGTTCGACATTATCGCCCATACAAAGCTTCATAAGGCGCCGTATTCAAACTTGATTGATAACTGTTGTTGCAGGTGAATTCAACCAATGGCAACTACCTTTCCCAACTGCCTAGAAACTTGAGAATACAAAACCGCAACATGTCTTCTAAAATTTGAATCACTCTCTCCGACTGACCGTTGGTTTGCGGATGGAATGCTGTGCTAAAACTCAAATTTGTCGCCAATGCCTCTTGTAACTTTTTCCAAAACCTCGAGGTAAATCTTGGATCCCTATCTGAAACAATCGACAAAGGCACCCCGTGTAGTCTCACAATCTCAAAAATGTACAGTTTAACCAATCTCTCAAGGGAGTAGTCGATACGCACTGGTATAAAATGTGCCGACTTTGTTAGCCTATCAACAATAACCCAAACAACATCCTTTTCCTTTGGGGCTATCGGTAAACCCGTCATAAAATCCATAGTAATCCGATCCCATTCCACTCGGGGACCGTGGTAGGCTGAAGTAAACCCGAAAGTACTTGGTGTTCGGCCTTCACTTGCTGACACACAAGGCATTTAGAAACGAATTCTGAAATGTCTCTTTTCATCCCCGACCACCAATACATTTTCTTCAGGTCGTTATACATTTTCACACTACCCGGGTGGACGGACAAACACCCGCTATGTGCCTCATCTAAAATCTTCTAGATCAACTTGTTGTTCTTGGGTACGCAAACTTTATCTTTGAACATTAAACACCCACCGACACCAACAAGAAACTCAGATTTATTTTCTGTCTCACACTGAGCCATCTTAGCTTGCAACTCCTTATCACCTTTCTAAGCTTCACGGATCTCTTGTAGAAATGTTGGTCTAGCTCTCAACTCTGCTAGAACCGAACCATCTTCTAATAAAGCTAGTTGGGCATTGCTCTCAACGCAAATAATGATTTTCTACTCAAGGCATCGGCGACCACGTTCGCCTTGCTTGGGTGATAGTCAATCACCAACTCGTAATCTTTTATTAGCTCTAGCCACCTTCGTTGCCGTAGATTCAATTCCTTCTGCATCATTAAATACTTGAGACTTTTGTGATTAGTGAATACTCAGCATATCTCGCCACACAAATGGTGCCTCCAAATCTTCAATGCGAACACGATGGCGACCAACCCTAGATCGTGTGTCGGGTAATTTTTCTCATGTGGTTTTAGATGCCTTGAGGCATAGGCGATAATCTTGCCTTATTGCATAAGCACGAACCCCAAACCATTCAAAGAGGCGTCACTATAAATCAAAAATTCTTTACCCGACTCCGGTTGTACTAACACTGGGGCTTCGGTCAACAAAGGCTTTAATTGTTCGAAACTCTGTTGGCACTTTTCTATCCATTCGAACTTGACATCTTTTTGTAGTATTCTCATCATCGGAGTAGCTATCATAGAAAATCCATTTACAAACCGTCTATAATATCCAGCCAAACCCAAAAAGCTTCGGACCTCTGTCACATTCTTCGGCGGTTTCCATTCAACAATAGCCGAGATTTTGCTTAGGTCAACTCTAATCCCGTTACCCGAGACAATGTGTCCTAGAAATCCAACTTCCTTAAGCCAGAATTCGCTTTTACTGAAATTGGCGTACAATTTTTTGTCTCTCAGGGCCTGTAATATAGTTCTCAAATGCTTCATGTGCTCACTCTCATCACATGAATAAATTAATATGTCGTCGATAAATACCACCACGAACTTATCAAGTACGACCGAAAAATGCGGTTCATCAAATCCATAAATACTGCCAAAGCATTAGTCAAAACAAAGGGCATGACAAGGAACTCATAATGCTCGTATCTTGTCTGAAACGCTGTCTTCGGTACATCTTGCTCTTTCACCCTTAACTGGTAGTATCTTGACCTAAAGTCAATCTTGGAAAATATAGTGGCTCCCTTTAACTGATCAAACAGGTCATCGATTCTTGGAAAAGGATACTTGTTCTTCACTGTTACCTTAGTGAGTTGTTTATAGTCAAAACATAACCTCATCGACCCATCTTTCTTTTTTCACAAAGTGTAACACCCCTTACCCGTACCCGAGACTGGGACTAGGTACGAGGTGTTACCAGACATGTACTCGAACATTTTTAGGAAATACGGGTTATAAAATTTTGTTCCAATTTGAACCCAATCAAATAACATCTTAATGTCCCTATTATGGGCCTACGAGGCCCAAAACATACATTAAAAATGGTTTAGGACTTAACCGAGGACCTAAGAAAATTTTAAGAAAATTTCTAGGTTAATGTCCTATACGCCTATGTGGCTATTTGGCTAAACCACAAAGAAGGAAAACGCAATTGAGAGAAGGAAGAAAAGAGAAGGAGAGACCAAAAGCTATTCGGTCATGCAAAACAAATAAGAGAGGGAGAGGGTGGAGAAGTTCGATTTATAAATGAAAGAAAAGAATAGCCACAAACACGTAAGAACAACTCCTATATTCTACCTTTTAATTCTACCCTAAAATGGAAAAGAGGTAGAAAGGTTGCATGAACGGTAAAATTCCAGAATATACACGACAATACAGAGAAAAGAGGAAAAAAATTGAAAACAAAGAAAACCCAAAATGGCACAAATGAATTCGGCACTCTGGGAAAGAATATCCTATGACCAAATTTGTGCAATGGGGAGTTCAAATTCGGTAACCAACCCTTCCCAATTCAAATTCCCTGATTTCCTCCTTGAATTAAGCTACCAACCGAGTTTGAACTACAAACAAACTCCTTCATCCAAATCTTCTTCCCTTGAAGGAGACACTCCCCTAAATCACTCAACCTTCAATTCAAATTTCCTTGAAACACTCATGACCAAGTCATCCACAGAGTCTCAGTCCAACTCTACCTCCTTCCATGGCCATCAGTAAAAATAATCTCTATTTGCAAAAGTGGCAATTCAAACCTCAGACCACTAGCTCACTTGTAACGCCACTTCCACTAGGCCACATTGCTCATTGTGATATAAATTCATCAAAAATATCCTTAAAGCCTACCCACTAACATCAAGGCTCCTTTAAGAGAAAAACATAAATTTTTGGTAAAGCCCAGGTTTGAACCCAAGACTTCTCCAACACTCCTAAACACTCCTAATCACTTAACCACTGTAGTAGACAACTAGTTGTGATATTTCTCCCACACATAAACTTTTATGTGTAGTCTCCTAACGGCTCCCACGCACTATAACATCTTGAAATAGGGCCTAGTTGGAATAGTGGTTTTGGGACCACAAATCTGACAATATTTATTTTATGATTTTTATGAGGCCTAGAATATGGGTATATGTATGTGTTAAAGTTTCATGAAGAAATTTTGAGTATAAGACGCTCAATTGGAAATTAGTGACTAAACTGAATAAATTACAAAAAATGGTTTCCAGAAGCAATTTGTCTAAAATTGCTTTAGATTATGAATTAGAAGGTCTTGGAGAGTAATTTTCCCAAATTCTAAATTTTTGGACAAAAATGGGCTTGCATGGTTAAAATTTTAAAGAAATGGCATGAGGGCATTTTGGTCATTAGGCATTTTAATGAAAAATAAAGGGAAAAATAGAGCAAAAATATGCTCATCTTCTTCCCATTGCTGCCAAAATTTGGAGGACACCATAGCTAGGGTTTCTTCAATTTTCAAGCTCAATAGTAAGTGCTCCCAAGCCCTGTTTTTCATGTTCTTTGTATTTTTGAAATCCCGATAGCTTGATCTCTCAATTTCTACCTATTCTTCATGCTAGGGTTCATGTTTCAAAATTTACCCATGCATGAGTTAATTGTATTTTGATGGATTACGTAGGAATATGAAAGATTAATGTGTGTTAAACATCTTTTCCAAGTTGGTTTTCATGAGAAACCCTTATAGGGACTATTTTACAAAAGATGTAAATGTGTGGTAGAAATGGGGAAAATAATGAAAAATGTCGGTTGCCATAAGGGAGAAAAATGTTCAGTTAGGCTTGGGTAAGATAAAAATTGCATGTGTTTCATTATACGAGCCTACGGACTAAATCGTAAAAATGTCAAAGGTTAAGGGCAAAACTATCATTTGGACCGGGGGTAGATATTAAACTTGAAATGTATAATGTGGGGTATTAATGAGTTAATTTTTCTGTCATAGACCCTGAGGAACAAATTTTGAAGGTCGATCGTGGTAAACGCAAGGTTTCGGAATAACTGAAACACAACCCCGAAAAGAATACCAAGTAAGTTCGGATAATTTAAAGTAAACCCCTAATATGCATAATTGTATGAATTATGAATGCATGATAATTGCATTTATCGATGGTATGAAAATGCATGAAATGCATCTTTGATAATGACTTGATGACAACTATCTCGGTTGAGGTTAAAAAGGGGATTCGATGGATAAACCATGTTTTATATGTGAATTGAGATCCTGCATGTGTTGCAGTAAAGATTTAGCCCAGACGGGTAATCTGTGATCTCGAGTATGGAAAGGATCTAGCCTAGACGGGTGTTCCTTGAATGATCGAGCCTCCTGAAGAATATATGTGCATTGAGGATTTAGCTCGGACGGGTAATCCTATTAGGGTCTGAATTTAGCCTGGACTAGTAATTAAGATTCGAGATTAAGAGTGTTTGTCGCTATAAGGGATTTATCCTGGACTGGTAATCCCGACATCACCTTATGAGTTTGTGATATGGGGGATTTAGCCTGGGCTGGTAATCCTGCCATGAGATACGAGGTTCGCAGGGGTGCATATATGTGAAATGATCATTCGTATGAATTGATGGATAATGGGTATTCCATCGAGATTTTCTAAAAACTCAACGTGATTAACATGGGATATACATATGTGAATAAAATGTTGAATGACGAGCTCATCTGGTTAAATTACATGATACATGATTATGTGACTAACTCATTGATGAAGTGCAAGTGATAGGAAATCATTTCATAATGTATGATTTCATGAATTAAGTATGGATGTATGCTAATTACTCGGTAAGTTTACTTTCCGGTTATTCGAGCTTACTAAGCATGTAAATGCTTACCCCTCTCTTTTCCCTGTTTTACAAAGCTTGAGGACTCATAAGGATTGGAAGATGGGTGGAGAAGCAATCACATTATCATCTAGTCAAGATTTGGTATAAAGACACTTCTATTTTGTTAATGGCATGTATAGGGCTTTGAGTATTTTGTCATATGTGTCATTTGAATTGCCAAATGAAGGCATGTAAAGATGTATTCATCTCTTTGTTAAGGCCATGGAAATTGGCATATTTGAAAGTAGGCTATGACCTGCCTTTATATGCATGTTTATGTTCTTATATGATGGGTTGCTACAATTGGCAATGAGTTTAAAAACGAGCCAAATTTTGAATGTGTTACAATACCATAAGAACCCATAAATACTAGATGGGAAATAACCTATCATGTAGGAAACCAATGATATGAGGTTTCCATACGATGAGTTTTATTAAGATTATTTACAAGTGAAAAATCATGTTTTCTCTCAAACTTAGAAGCACAATAAGTAGAAAGGGGATGACTTTAGGCTTGGAAAATAGCCTATTAGAGTCCACATGGTTGGAAACACGGGCATGTGTCTAGGCCGTGTGTGACACACGATTCCCTCCCATGGGTGTGTGTTATAGCCGTGTGTCCCCTGCACTTAAAATTTTAGCTCAAAGTTGTACACGGGTAGGCCACACAGGCGTGCACCATGGCCGTGTTAAAATGACAGTTTCGTCCACGGACATGTGACACGTGCGTGCTCCATGGCAGTGTTGATAAGTCAGTGTTGCCCATGGATAAATGGCATGGGCGTGCCCCGAAATACACGGGCGTGTGAATCCACACGGCCCACCTGTACGGGTGTGTGTCCCGTTTAGTTAAGGAAAATGTTTTGAGGAGCCCAAGGGAAATCGAACGTGCCCGAATTTGTCCTGCAATGCCTTTTGGTATGTTATAGGTCTAGAAGGCCTATAAAAAGGACGAGATATTCATGGTCGAAAGGTTTTAAATTTGAGTGAAATTTAGTGACCCGAATTAGTATAGTGAAAATGTAAAGTTCTATAATGCCTCGAACCCTATCCTGGCACTGGATACGGGTGAGAGGTGTTACACGCACAAGGCCCAATACTTCTAGGCCCAGAGATTTGGGGCGTTACAAGTTATCTCAAGAGCGTACGTACCAAGAATCTTATCAGGTTTGTACAAAAACAACTTCCACTATGGGAATCGACAAAAGCCAGAATAAGTGAATGTTAACGCTACACGAGTGTACGCTCGCTCGTGTGACTTAACATAGGCATGTGATTGTAGAGGCCATCATGAGCGATTTCATGGGCTTAGGCCGTATTGGGTCGAACTAGGCTGTGTGGGCCCCACGGGCATGTGGGCCCCACATGGGTGAATCTCACGAATGTGTAGGAAATATTGGGCCAGGCTGTGTAATCCACACGGCCAAGGCCATTTCTGGCCTATGTGGGCCACACGGACGTGTGGGCCTACATGGGCCCGCATTGTGGGCCTTGGGCCATTTTCACTGTTTGGCTGTTAAGG
Source organism: Gossypium hirsutum (assembly GCF_007990345.1). NCBI lineage: Eukaryota > Viridiplantae > Streptophyta > Magnoliopsida > Malvales > Malvaceae > Gossypium > Gossypium hirsutum. Next base: position 86,747,801 of record NC_053433.1, on the reverse strand, counting down.
TTCACGGGTCGCCCGAGACGACTGTGGACCTACTATTGGGTCAGTATGTGTACTTGGAACCCGAATCGATAAAATGACTATTATGCCCCTGTATGATAAAATGACTATTATGCCCTTATGAGATATATGATTATATTTGAGTATGCCACTTCAAACATATTGAATACACGTATGATATTATGACACGACATGACATGATGCATGATATGTTGCATGGGGATGGGTTATAATATGATTGGTGGAAGTGTACTATAATAACAGCTCTGCTGTAAATACTGTTTAGTGCCGCAACCGATACTACTTGGAGTGTAAGGATGGGTGGGTTAATTATATCCCTACATGGAGTACAGGGTTGGATGGAGATGGAGTGTAGAGGCTAGTTGGGTAGGATCTTTGATTGCATATTTGTATTGTAATGTCATTAAAATGGGCTCTGACCTGAACTGATACTGATACTGTAATAGGCTAAGGCCCTAATTGATACTAAATTGTCATTGGATTGGGCTTAGGCCCGGATTGTATATACTCACTTTTTTGTTTATTTTTTATTGGATTACACACTGAGTTTTTCATAACTCACCCATCTGTTTATCTGTACAAGTAATCTCTAGTCTTAAGTAGATCGGTGCTGCGAGGGACTCAAAGGTGGCCATACAACTGCACGTAATTTTGTATTTGATTTTTAAAATATAAGTAAATTTAATTTTGGTATTTTTATTGTAATAAGGCCTATTGGGTTTATCTTTAATTTGGGATTTTAATTTGCTTTGGTTATAATTGCTAGTATTAGGAACTCAAGTTTTAACAAAGAAACAACGTTTTGACAAAGTAATTAAAAAACGTAATTGATTAGAAAGTTTCCGCTATAAAACGATATCTTGACATTCAAAAAGTTTTAAAAATAAATACCTTTTGATTGGGTCGCAAGTTTAAAATGAACGTCTCTTTTGAAAAATCACCATTAAGATAACACAACAAAGATAATATGGAAATGTTTTTTTTTACGATATCACACTTTGCAAAAAACACTTGAATGTGACATCGCCAGATTCAACCATAACGTCCAGGCTGGGTTTGGGTGTTACAAAGTGTGCTTGAGAAAATGGTGGCAAATTAGCTTTGAAAATAGCCTATTTTTGTTCGCACGGGCAGAGACATAGGTGTGTGTGACACACGGTTATACTACACGGCCGTGTATCCTCTGGGGTAGCCCTTCGAATTAAGGCAATATACCCTACAGGGTTGACACGGTCTAGACACATGAGTGTGTCTACTGGTTGTGTGTAAACACGGGCTAGCACATGGGCGTGTGTCCAGCCATGTGGCCAAGTCAGTAACCTCCCCAGTTTTCTCACGGCCATGTGGTACAAGTCAGTATGTATGCTTTATTTTCACACGGCCTGTGACACGGGCATGTTTGGTAGCTGTGTGAGGCACGTGGCTTGTTCACACGAGTGTGTGACGTCTGAATGCATGAAAATTTTTTAAGTTTTTTAGAAACTTGTATATGTAATCGGTTTAGTCCCGAGCCTTAATTAAGCATGTTTTAAGGTATTGTAGAGCTATTTAAGGGACATTGTGTATGTGAATGAAGGTTATTCAATAATGAATGTTCTTTGAGTTGTGAAATGTTAGTTAAATGTTGCGTTTGATCGGTAATACCTTTTAACCCTAATCCGACGACAAACACGGGTTGGCGGTGTTACAAAGTTTGATTTGGTTTAAATATATGCTAATAAAGTTATAAACAGATGAATATATTTTTAACTGAAGCATTAGTTCTAGTTTAGCCTGAGTCAGGTAAAGAGTTCATCATTTTCAGTTATACGTCATTGAATGGTTTGAAATGTGTTCTAATACAAGAATGTATAGTACTTATGCTTACATACAGTTAAAGCTACATGAAAAGAATTATATGACATGTGAATTAGAGATGTTTGATAATATATTTGCATTGAATAGTTAGTGACATTGATTAGTTGGTGGGTAATGTGACAACTTTAATGATTACTTGAGTTAAAAGTATTTAATGATTCAGAAAGATCTGAATTTACGACAACGAAGATGGATTGAATTTCTAAAAGATTACAAGTTAGAAATTGATTATCATTCAGGGAAAAATGATTATAGTCACGGATGTTCTGAGCAGAAAACCTATGTGTGCTTTACGAGCAATTAATATGCGATTGATCTTATTGGATGATGGAAAGATATTAGCTAAGTTAAAAGCACTCAGCAAATTTGTGAAGTTCATAAATGTATCAGTGAATTGTAAGTTAAAAAGGGGTTCAATGTAAAGTGACTCATGATTCTAAAATTTTAGATTGGAACTAATGATTGTTTGTTGTTTCGAGATACTGTTTGTGTATCGAGAAATCCAGAAATTATGCAACAAATGTTACATATGGCTCACAGTGGTAATTATTGGTTCATTCGAGGAGTACTAAGATGTACAATAATCTCAGACAGTTGTATTAGTGAATGAGCATGAAACGCGATATTTTTGACTTTGTATCCAACTGTCTGATCTATCAACAAGTTAACGCTAATCATAAAGTGTTTTTGGGACTATTACAACATGTGTTAGTAATAAAATAGAATTTTAATGGATTTTGTAAAAGATAGATGTTATCTGAATTATTGTTGATCGTTTGAAGAAGTCTGCACATTTTATCTTAGTAAGTAAAGATGTCTCTCTTGATAGATTAGCTAAGTTATTCATGTTAGAGATTTTCAGATCACACAGTGTGCCAGCCTCCATTATTTCATATGGCTAATCTAAGGGAGAGATTCAAATTATCAAGGTAATGTTTCATTGTTGTGTTTTATAATTTGAAAGAAAATAAGAAAAATACTTACCATTGTTTGAGTTGGGTATAATAATAATTTATCAGATGAGTATAAAGATGGCACCATATGAATTTTTATATGAGATCAGTGATAAAAAATTTACGAGGTCAATGTGATTAGAGAGACTGAAGAGAAGGTGAAAGTAATTCGCAACAGTCTGAAAGCAGTTTCAGATTGACAGAAAACATATGCGGATTTGATACGTAAAAGCATTGAATTTCAGTTAGAAAACTAAAAATTTGTGAAAGTATTGCAGTGAAAATATAATTTCTCGATTTAGCTATAAAGAGAAGTTGAGTTCGTGATTTATCAGGTTGTATGAGATTATCGAAAGAATGAGACTATATGACATTACCGTCAGAACTTGAGAAGATCCATAATGTGTTTCTTATATATATATGATGTGATGATACAAATAAGATCCTTTATCTATAGTATCTCTTTCAGAAGTAAAAACTCAGCTTATTATGACGTATAGCAAAGAACAGATAAAAAATCTTAGCCTGTGAGATTAAAGAGTTGAGAAATTGATGAGGCTATATGAAAACAAATCACTAATCTATTTTCTGGTATGATTTTTGGGGACGAAAATCCCTAAGGGGGAGAATTGTAACAACCCATTTTTAGGGTTAATAGAACTGTGGTTTTAGGACCACAATCCAAAGTCAAAATATTTATTTTATTATTTTATGAAGTTAAAAATTTTATTTTATTATTTTATGAAGGTTTAAAGTATGATAGAATGTTTGTGTAAAAATTTCGTAAAGAAATTTTACCGTTTGAGTGGTTAATTCAGTAAAAAGGACTAAATCGCATAAAGAGTAAAAGTTGAATTCTATTAGCAAATAGCTATAGAATCTCAACAGAAAAGTCCTTAAATTGAAATTAGCCCACTAATGGCATGAGTGGACAGTAATGGACTTGAATTAGTGAACTTTTAATGTTAAAGAAAAGGTTATTTTAATAAAATGGTAAATAATGTTATAATAATTAAAATAAAAGTAAAAGCCATCATCTTCTTTAATGCACCACCGAAAATTGGAAAAGAAAACAGCCATGGGAGTGCATTTGGTTCGGCTAAACTTTGATTTCTCATCTAGGTACGATTTTTGCTCAGTTTTTAATGATTTCTATGTTTTTGAGCTCGTTGCAGCTTAATCTAGCTAGCCCATATCTCTGTTTTTGAAACTATTATAGATTTTGAATGATGCCGTTGTTGAATGCTTGGTTTTTTTAGGTGTTTTATGATAGATTATTAAATTTTGAAGCTAGATTAACAAGTTTTGTAAAGTGTTTTTTGACAAAAATGTCAATTACGAATTTAATAGAGAAATTTGTAAAATCCATGGGTAAATGTGTGAATTAATGAGAAAAATGGGCTGATATGAATATAAGGAAAATTCAGTTAGCATAGGCTGGTATTGAATTGTATGAATTTGTGTTTTTTATGTGATAAGGACTAAATTGTAAAAATGTGAAATAATAGGGGTAAAAGTGTAATTTTCCAAAATGTGTAAATTGTGTTAAATTGAATGAATTAATGATTAAATAAGTAAATTTTGTTATTGTATAGATTGAGAAAAATGAGATTCGGATCTAGAACGCGGGAAAACAAAGTATCGACCTAATTCGTCGTTACAGCGAATGAGGTAAGTTCGTATGCTAATAAACGTACTTAAATTGTGCTATAAATGCTTATTTATTATTGGATTGAATGTTGAATAGTCATGATTACGAGCAAGAATCAATAGAGTTATGACATCAAAAAGTCTCGTACGAACCTAGGAATAGTATAGGATACAGATGTCATGACATTGGGATTACCAAGATGAGATTACATGTAAGACCATGTCTGGGACATTGGCATTATACTGTGATTATGTGTAAGACTATGTAACACCCCTAACCCATACCCGTCGCCAGAATGGGTTACGAGATATTACCAGATGAGACACAACTTTCAGACAATTACAATCATACTCAAGCATACAACTTAATACCAAACAATTGTAACATAATCAATTTAACATCTTTATAAATTATATCATAACCATTTAATCAAGATATGTCAAATATAAGGTTATAAGCAACTAATGTTAAACATATAAATATAAATATATAATCACAACTTATCCAAATTTTTTCTTAAATAATATAATAGCATCGAAATAAGATATGGCATGCCACTAAAAATTTAAACTATATAACACCATAAATTTTAGCATTTATCCACATATAAGCTTGCTATATAAAAAGTAACCATTTTAACTAACACTTTAATTTACCAAACCAATACAATAACCATATAATTGGCTAAGTGCAAATTTAAGCATATATCCCAATTTCACTTACACACCAAATCAAAATTACAAACACAATAAAAATAATTTAAAAGACATATCCAAATGTCCTTAATATTTCATTACCAATTCGAATACACAAACCTCATATACTAAATATAAAACTTCATTTTATGACACAACTTTTACATGTATACATTAACCAAAAATAAATAGCTAATATAACAAATATTCATGTGCCGAATTAACACAACTCATCACACTTGCAAATCAATATATATATTAAGCTTACTAAATGAGCTATTTATAAATCATTCACTTTGCAATCAACCACTTCAAACCATATTCACCTACAAATATGCTTCCTAGCCGAATATGTCAACCACAACCAATATATATATCAACCACATTATTTACTCAACCATATAAACATGCTTGACAAAATAAACAACCCATTTTTGCATGGCTTTCTAACATATATACATATCAAAATCAAATATGTCCAAAGGATAATATAGCCCATACATGCCATAAGTTTGAATTTAAAACTTTCAAAAGTACCGAGAATAAACGATAGTGCGATTGACTTTATTGACGATCCCCGAGCATATAACGATATCCAAAATCTATAAAACAAAGAAAAATATATACACACAAAGTAAGCTAACTTAGCTTAGTAAGTTACAAGCAATTTACTCAAATTAATGATCTTGATAGATCAATAAAATAAAATCGAATCAGACTATCAATTTCATATATATATATATAGACATTTCCAATCTAAAAATAAATGAACTATATAAAACATATATTTATACTCAAAATATACCATGGCCGAATATTCACATATATCAATTATCAATATAGTCTCAAATTTCAAAGTCATAATTTCATATATAATCGATTGTACATATGCATTCATATATACATACTCATAAATCGAGCTTTTAAATTACATACTTATAGGACCGAATACACTACCCATAATTATATACATTTTCAATAGCATCATATAACATTTTTATCACATATCTTTCAGTCAATTTATCTTCATTTCAAATAAGTAAATCACATTCACATACCTGATCACTTAAGCTCATTTAACACATCTGATTACTTTTGCCGTTGCTCACATAAAATTTGCAAGGCATAAAGCCTAGTATAATACACCGGCACAGAGCCTGCTAGACAATAGGCTTGAAATAATAAACCGACATAAAGCCTACTAGGCAATAAGCCTGAAATAATATGTCAGCATAAAGCTTGCTAGGCAATAAGCCTGATATAATTCACCGGCATAAAGCCTGCTAGGCATAGAGCTTGAATATCATTGATACAAAATCGATCTTACACATAATTCATATTTCGAAAATCCTAATTATTCCTTAAGGTTCATACGAAGCTTTTTAAACATCATATCTCAATTGAATCGAACTTGTTCCCAAATCTCATAAACATTTATACATTCGACTATAACTAATAGAAATTCACACAATTAAATTTAGCATATGAAGATCATATACATTCAAATTTAACGACGTTTATTGCTTATAGACTTACCTTGGATATCGATGAACAAAGTAAATCGACTATTTTTGATTTTCCCCGATCCAAGTCTTGTAACGCCCTAAAACTCTTGAAATCCTGAAATCCTGAACTTTCATTTTTTTCGGTTTCGATAAAAAATTGTGTTTAACATTCCTAGTCAAGTGTTAATTATGTGACAGTAGGTCTTAATTACGGTTTGAGTTCGAACTTACGGGTGAAGAAAATTATGGTTTAATTTTTAAAAGAACATGTTGGCAAGTAGGTTGGCTTTTAAAGAAATGAAGGAAGAATTGGACACAAGAAAACCTTGTGGTGAAGTGGCAAGTGGCGTCACATGCAAGGCAACGAGGTAAGGGGTTCGAATCCCTCCTTGCTCAAAGGAAAGATTTATTTTTGCTTAAGGGATGGACAGTGGTGGCGTTGAATGTGAACTCTGTAGGGAGTGATAAGAGGAGAAATTTAAGGAGGGGATTAAGGGGTTATCAGGGAGAAAAATTAGGAGATGAGGAGTGTAATGAGGTGGAGCTGAATTGGGGATTAGGGGATAGGAAATTCGGCTAAAGGCTATATATAGGTGCCAAATGTGAGGTTGCTAGGCTAATGTCGAATTCTCCCTCACCTTGTTGCCAGAAAACACCTTTTTCTCCAAAGATCTAAAAGCCGAAAATCCCTTGTTCTTCCTTATTTTCCTTTATGTCAGTTTTCCATTCTCCCCTTACTCAAGTTCTCTTTTTGAATCACCTCTGGTTTTAGACGATTTCTACTTTTCTTTGTACCGAATAACCTTTTTCACCATACAAGTCTCAAGAGCCGAATATCCTCTGTGCCGCCACTACTCTTTCTACTTCGACGGATTCTAGTGTAAGTGTTTTGCTCTCTCAATCAGTTTTGCTAGTATAGACCACTTTGTCCCTCACTTCTTCTAATCGATTTTGGTAGGGTTAGTATCGAATCCCAGTCTTTTGGATCTCTGACAATTTGCTCCCTAGGTGTTGAAACTTTGGTAAGTGTTCTTCACTTCGGTAAAGGTTGGCCGAATAGGCTTTAGTAGAAAAGGGTGAAATATGCTGGATACAAGTCACCCAATATGTTTTTAACTATAAAGGTTAATGCAGATCTGGGTAGCACTTGTGATTAGTGATCAAGGAAAAGCTATTAAGACTTAGCGTTTCAGGTAAGGTTAAGGTGAGACTTCGGCTTTTGGTAAAGTATTTGATAAGTATATGCGAGTAATCATTGATTGATATTGATTGTAGGTTCATGGTAAGGGGGATCGTAGCATGCTCTATTGCCAGGTGTGTACATACACTACACACACACAGTAGATCGATAAAAGCCGAAATGCCAAAAAGCTGAAAGTTTGGCTACGGTAGTCTTGCGAGTGCGCGAACACTCGTAAGGGAGAAATCAATAGGTTCTCTGAGGCCCCATGGGCGATTCCATGAACTTGGGTCGTATTTTGGCCAACTGGGCCAGGATGGGCTAAGTGGACTCAATGGGCTATTGGGCCCACAATAGGCAAAATTGGCAACTTGATGTTAAGTGATGGAAATTATATGAAAGCATGTATATGAATGTGATTTGGGCCTAACGGGCCACATGAACGAGATTGGGCCTAGTGGGCCATATGCATGTATGTAGACTTGTTTGGGCTCTGTAAGGGGTTTTGGGCCTAGTATCTGATAAATATTTAATTGAAATAAAACTTAATTAATTAATTGTGATCGTGGACGAGTCATAAGGTTCAGGTGTGGTAATGGGTATAAGCATGTATAGGATTGGATCTAGGGAGATCTTGGTACTTAAGCGGTCTTAATAACTCGCCTTCCCTTCTCTGGAATCTTACTTGGTGAATAGTATCTGTTCACTTTAGCCAACGAGGGCGATATTTATATGTGTTGGACGAAATGCCTCTAAGGGCGAAAATGATCAAATTACCCTTATGTGTTGGACGAAAGATTTATGGATGTTACATGTAGATCTGCTGCATACATACGATATTCTGTTTAGGTTGCATATCGGTTGGGAATTATGGATCGGAGGAAGTATATGACGATCGCATGGTTGCTTGACGACCGTAGATCCACCGATGGCTATTAAGCCCAATATTTGATTAACAGCTTGCTGCAATGAAGGTAGTTCCGCAACTGGGCTACCATTGATGTGTATTGGATGGGTGGGTCGATATTTATATCCCCACATAATGTGTATCGGGGGATGAAGTTGATGTGCACCGGTTGGATTATTGGGGTGGGTTGCACTGCATTGCATTGCATGTATGATTTTATGGATTGATGAATGCTTATTACTAGTCGAGGGTAGTACACATTGAGTTTTCAAAAACTCACCCCCTCTTTTATTTTTCTCAAGTGATGCTCAGTAGAAGGTTCGATGTTTGGAGGGGCTCGGAGGTGGGCAGCTAGGAAGACGACTTGGACCGTTTTTTTAAAAAGAAAGCATATAGTTTCTAGCCTATTAAGTAATTTCAGACTGGAATGAAATAAGGCCTTCCCTTTTTATTATTATTTGGATTGTTATTTTTATACGTTGTAGTAATGAGAAGGTGAACATGGGTTTCCTAAATCATAGATTGTTTTTCTACGTTTCCGCAACTAAATTTTAAAAATGACAGGTTTTCATAAGTCATATGTTTTAAACAAGCTTTCACGATTGAAAGAGAGTTTTTATAAGTTATTCAAGGTTTTCGCTAAAACACTTCAATGTGACACGCCAGATTCAGCCTTAACGTCCGAGCCGGGTTTGGGGTGTTACATTTAGTGGTATTTGAGCCCAGGTTGCAAAACTCGGGCTGTCAAGTGGGCCTTATTATTTTGGTTTTATTTTAAAAAAAATTTCGGATCACAATGTCTTGGAGGAAAAAAATTCTTTCTGTGTTGCACACCGTGTCTCCGACGTTGAACCAAGTAAGTTCCTTTATTCTTAAGGTTTTGTAATTTGATATACTGTAGGGAGTTAGTGGGCTACTTTAGATGATTATGCTAAGGTTTTTTTTTAGATTGAAACTGTAGCCCGTAGGATCTTAAAACTATAGAGGATTTACGAAAACAACCTTCTCTTAATACTTCCATAAAACATTGGGTTAATTATTAAAAATAACTAAAACTTCATAAAATTTCTAATCCTGTTAATACGTGAGATAATGATGAGTGCTAGAAGAGGTGCAAGAGGCCGTGGCCGAGGCCACAAAAGTGTTAGGGCTGAATTGTTGGCATCAAGCCATATGCCCGATGTTAGAGTAGAAGAGGCTCTGGCCTCACCCGTAGCTGAGACTGGGCCGTATGATCGGGCCACTGGGGAAGATGCATTGTTGCAGGCAATAATAAGGATTTTGGGAATGGTTGTAGGGCCCAATAATGGCACGGGAAATCGGGGGTCCATTCCGGAGCGACTTCAATCAAATGGGGCTGAAATATTTAATGGCGTGGCTGTTGTGGCTCCTAACGTGGCGGAATACTGGTTGGAGGCCACTGAAAGGATAATGGAGGAATTAGATTGTTCTACTGAACAAAAGTTGAAAGGGGCAGTGTCACTACTTAGGGAAGAAGCTTCCCAATGGTGGCTGACAGTGAAAGAGGGCATCCAACTTGAGCAGGTCACTTGGGAGTTCTTCAAAACTGCGTTCCAAGGAAAGTATTTAGGTACGAGTTATGTGGATGCTAGAAGGAAGGAGTTCCTAAACTTGACCCAGGGAAACAAATCTGTGGCGGAGTATGAGGCAGAATTTCTATGCCTTAGTAGGTATGCAAGAGTGATGGTGGCAACGGACTATGAGCATTGCGTTAGGTTGGAGGATAGTCTTAGGGGTAGCCTCAGAGTATTGATAGCTCCACAAAAGGAGCGAGTCTTCTCGGAGTTGGTAGAGAAAGCAAAGATAGCAGAGGAGGTAAAGCGCACTGAGCACCTAATCGGGAAAAAGAAAAGGGTAGTAATAAAAGGGAGGCTGGGACTCTTGGTGTTGGGCAGAGGCCTAGGGCCAGGGCCAGGGATAATGGACTGGTTAGAGCAGGGCCGCTTACTGTGAATCCAGGGGTGCCACCTTGTGCTGATTGTGGGAAAGGTCATGTAGGCGAGTGTTAGAAGAGGATAGGAGCTTGTTTGGCTTGCCGATCTATGGAGCATAGGATCAGGAATTGTCTTAGAATGCCAGTTTAGGTGCCAGGCATGGGTAGAGGTGATGTACAGCCACCGAGGGGTGGTCAGCAGTCGCCTAGAGGCAATGGTCAGGCCAGGGTGTAACACCCCAAAAATCCCGAAATCTCAAAATCCCGAACTTTCATTTTTTTCGGTTTCGATAAAAAATTGTGTTTAACATTCCTAGTCAAGTGTTGATTATGTGATCGTAGGTCTTGGTTAAGGTTTGAGTTTGAACTTAGGGGTGAAGGAAATTATGGTTTAATTACTAAAAGAACCATGTTGGCAAATATGTTGGCTTTTAAATAAATGAAGTAAGAATTCGACACAAGAAAGCCTTGTGGAGGAATGGTAAGTGGCGTCACATGGAAAGCAAGGAGGTAAGGGGTTCGAATCTCTCATTGCTCAAATGAAGGATTTATTTTTGCTTAAGGGATGGACAGTGGTGGCGTTGAATATGAACTTTTAAGGAGTTATAATAGGAGAAATTTGAGGAGGGGATTCAAGGGTTATTAGGGAGAAAAATTATGAGATGAAGAGTGTAAAAATGTGGAGTTGAATTGGGGATTAGGGGATAGCAAATTCGGCTAGAGGCTATATATAGGTTCTGAATGTGAGGTTTCTGGGATAATGCCAAATTCTCCCTCACCTTGTTGCCAAAAAACACCTTTTTCTCCAAAGATCTAAAAGCCAAAAATCCCTTGTTCTTCCTTCTATTCCTTTGTGTCGATTTTCCATTCTCCCCTTACTTAAGTTCTCTTTTTGATTCACCTCTGGTTTTAAATGATTTCTACTTTTCTTTGTACCGAATAACCTTTTTCACCATACAAGTCTCAAGAGCCGAATATCATCTGTGTCGCCACTACTCTTTCTACTTCGACAGATTCTAGTGTAAGTGTTTTTCTCTCTCAATCGATTTTGCTAGTATAGATCACTCAGTCCCTCACTTCTTCTAATCGGTTTTGGTAGGATTAGTATCGAATCCCAGTCTTTTGGATCTCTATCGATTTGCTCCCTAGGTGTTGAAACTTTGGTAAGTGTTCTTCACTTCGGTAAAGGCTGGCCAAATAGGCTTTAGTAGAAAAGGGTGACATATGCTGGATACAAGTCACCCAATATGTTTTTAACTATAAAGGTTAATGCAGATCTGGGTAGAACTTGTGATTAGTGATCAAAGGAAAAGCTATTAAGACTTGGCGTTTTAGGTAAGGTTAAGGTGAGACTTCGGCTTTTGGTAAAGTATTCGATAAGTATATGTGAGTAATCATTGATTGATATCGATTGTAGGTTCATGGTAAGGGGGATTGCAACACGCGTTATTACCAGGTGTGTACATATACTGCACACACACAGTAGATTCGCAAAGCCAAAATGCCAAAAAGTTGAAAGTTTGGCTACGGTGCTCTTGCTAGTGCACGAACAATCGTAAGGGAGAAACCGATAGGTTATCTGAGGCCCCATGTGGCGATTCCATGAACTTGGGCTGTATTTTGGCCAACCGGGTTAGGATGGGCTAAGTGGGCTCGATGGACTATTGGGCCCATAGTAGGCAAAATTGACAACTCGATGTTAAGTGATGGAAATTATATGAAAGCATGTATATGAATGTGATTTAGGCCTAATGGGCCATATGAACGAGATTGGGCCTAGTGGGCCATATTCATGTGCAGACTTGTTTGGGCTCTGTAAGGGGTTTTGGGCCTAGTATTTGATATATGTTTAATTGACATAAAACTTAATTAATTAATTGCGACCGTGGAGGAGTCATAAGGTTCAGGTGTGGTAATGGGTATATGCATGTCTAGGATTGGATCTAGGGAGAGCTTAGTACTTAAGCGGTCTTAATGATTCACCTTATCTTCTCTAGAATCCTATCTGGTGTATAGTATCTATTCACTTTAGCCAATGAGGACTTGTTAACGGGCCAAGGTAAGTAATAAACCTAATAAAGAGAAATGACCGAGAAGCCCCTAAGGGCAAAATTGACCAAAATACCCCTATATGTTGAATGTAAGATTTATGGATGTTACATGTAGATCTGCTGCATACATACGATATTCTGTTTAGGTTGCATATGAGTTGGGAATTATGGAACGGAGGAAGTATATGAGGATCTCATGGTTGCTTGACGACCGTGGATCCACCGATGGCTATTAAGCCTAATATTTGATTAGCAGCTTGCTGCAATGAAGGTAGTTCCACAACCGGGCTACCATTGATGTGTATCGGATGGGTTTGTCAATATTTATATCCCCACATGATGTGTATCGGGGGACAGAGTTGATGTGTACCGGTTGGATTATTGGGGTGGGTTGCACTGCATTGCATTGCATGTATGATTTTATGGATTGATGAATGCTTATTACTCGTCGAGGGTCGCACACACTAAGTTTTCGAAAACTTACCCCTTCTTTTATTTTTCTCAGGTGATGCTTAGTAGAAGGTTCGATGTTTGGAGGGACTTGGAGGTGGCCAGCTAGCAAGACGACTTGGACTTGTTTTTTTTAAAAGAAAACATATAGTTTCTAGCTTATTAAGTAATTTAAGACTGGAATGAAATAAGGCCTTCCCTTTTTATTATTATTTGGATTGTTATTTTTATGCGTTGTAATTATGTGAAGGTGAACGTGGGTTTCCTAAATCATAGATTGTTTTTCTATGTTCGCAACTAAATTTTAAAAATGACAGGCTTTCATAAGTCATATGTTTTAAACAAGCTTTCACGATTGAAAGAGAGTTTTTATAAGTTAATCAAGGTTTTCGCTAAAACACTTCAATATAATGCGCCAGATTCGTCCATAACGTCTGGGCCGGGTTTGGGGTGTTACAAGTCCGATTTATTTTGTTCTTGATCCAGACAATTTCAAATTAATCTCATTTAAACACAATTTCATTCAATTTAATCCAACAGCACATAAATGGGAAAATTACCATTTTACCCCTGATATTTCATGCTTTTATAAATTAGTTCTAGTTGCATAAAATACAAAATACACAAAATCTCCATGCAAAATGCTTAGGCCGAATGTTCCTCTAGTACATACAAATATACACATTTCATTTATTTTGCATTTTTGTCCTTTATTTTATTATTTTTGCAATTTAGCCCTAATTACTCAAATTCATCAAAAATTCCAATACAAAACATATTAATCCAAAACTTATATTTCATAGTTCATCATCAAACATCATAAAACACAAATATTCATCAATGGCATAATTCAAAATATTCGTCAAAATCAAAAATCCTGACATGGGTCGGATAGTATTCGAAGCAACGATCTCAAAAACATAAAAATCATCAAAAATCGAAACCAAACTAATCTTGAATTTGAATCAACAATGGCCGAATGTCATTTGCTTTCTCTTTTTCTTTTCTTTACTAGTTTCGGTCAAATAAAGATGAACACATGCATTGTTTCTTTAATGTTTTATTATATTATAACTTATATTATTTGATTAAATTATCAAAATAACCTTTATATAATAATTTGGATTCATTATAAAACAAGGTTAATGTCATCCATTATTAATAGCCATGGTATATTTTCCACATAAATACTCTATATTAAAAAGCCACTAACAATTCAGCCCTTATGCTTTAAACTATCAAGTTTTCAATTTACGCGATTAAGTCCTTTTATTAAATTAAGCACACAAACAATCAAATTTTCATACGAAAATTTCACACATGCAAATTAAAATATAATAAACACAAAAAATAGTATTTAAATATTTTTATAAATTGGATTCATGGCCCCAAAACCATCGTTCTGACTAGGATTTTAAATCGGGCTGTTACAACTCTCCCCCCTAAGGGATTTTCGTCCCCAAAAATCTTATCGGTGAATAGGTTCGGATAGCGTTCTCTCATTACATCTTCTGGCTCCCACGTTGCTTCCTCAACTCCGTGTCTATGCCATAGTACTTTAACCAACGAAATTTTCTTATTTCGCAACTCTTTAATTTCACTAGCTAGAATGCGAATCGGTTCTTCTTTGTACGTCATATCGGGATTAATCTCAATCTCAAACGGACTAATTACATGTGAGGGATCAGATCTATATCGTCAATGCATCGAAATGTGAAATACATTATGAATCTTTTCTAGCTCATGCGACAACAACAGTCTGAACGCAACTGGCCTGATACGTTCAATAATCTCATACGGCCCAATAAATCTCGGGCTCAATTTGCCTTTATGTTCGAATCTAAGTATTTTCTTCCACAGCGAGACTTTCAAAAACACTTTATCTCTGATCTGAAACTCTATATCTTTACGTTTCAAGTCAGCATATGACTTCTGACGATCTGATACTATTTTCAAATTTTTGTGGATCACTTTTACTTTCTGCTCTGTTTCTTTAATCAAATCAACCCCGTGTATCCTGTTGAAAGCCTCGTAAGGTGTACAACATTTACGACCATACAAAGCCTCGTAAGGTGCTATTTTAATACTTGATTGAAAGCTATTATTGTACGAAAATTCATTCAAAGATAGGTATCGTTCCTATGTACCTTCAAACTTGAGAATGCAATATCTCAACATATCCTCAAGTATCTGAATGATTCGCTCGGACTGACCATCTGTCTCAGGATGAAAAGCAGTGCTAAAATGCAGTTTAGTACCTAATGCATCTTGCAGTTTCTTCTAAAACAGCAATGTAAACCTCGGATCTCTATCCGACATAATACAAATAGGTACTCCGTGTAATCTCACATTCTGAGAAACATATAACTCAGCAAATTTATCGAGTGAATAATCTGTACGAACCGGAACAAAGTAAGTCAATTTAGTCAATCTATCCATAATAACCAGATTGCATCTTTCTTGCTCGGCGTCAACGGTAAACCAGATACAAAATCCATTGTAACTCTGTCCCATTTCCATTCAGGTATCATGATCGGCTGAAGCAATCCAGAAGGTACCTGATGCTCAGCTTTTACTTACTGACAGACTAAACATTTCGATACAAAGTCAGAAATGTCTCATTTCATACCTTACCACCAAAAGTGCTGTTTCAGATCATTATACATCTTCGTACTACCCGAGTGAATAGATAGCCGACTGTTATGAGCTTCATTCAAAATTATCTGAATCAACTCTGTATTTCTCGGAATGCATATTCAGTTTCTGAACCGCAAACATCCCTGAGCATCCACTTGAAATTCTGAATCAATGTTCGAATCAAATTGAGCTCGCTTTACTATCAAATCATTATCGACCTTCTGAGCTTCGTAGATCTACTGAATAAATAACGATTTTTCTTTTAACTCGGCTATTATCACACTATCATCTGACATAACCATATGTGCATTGATTGCACACAAAGTAAACAGGGATTTTCAACTTAGAGCATCAGCAACAACATTAGCTTTTCCTGGATGATAGTTAATTACAAGCTCATAATGCTTTAGCAACTCTAACCATCGACACTATCTCAAATTCAGATCTTTCTGAGTCATCAAATATTATAAACTTTTGTGATCAGAATAAACATGACATTTTTCACCGAGCAGATAGTGGCGCCAAATTTTCAATGCAAACACAATAGCTGCCAATTCTAGATCATGTGTCGGATAGTTCTTTTGACTTTAATTGTCTTGAGGCATAAGCTATAACTTTCCTTCTGGCATCAAAACATAGCCCAAACCATTTAAAGATGCATCACTAAAAATAACAAATTCTTTACCCGATTCTGGCTGAACTAGCACTGGAGCTTCTGTAAAAAGGGCTTTCAACTGATCAAAACTTTTCTGGCACTTTTTTGACCATTCAAATTAACATCTTTCTGTAATAACTTCGTCATCGAGGTTGCAATCATAGAGAAACCTCTCATGATCTCTATATAGTAACCAACAAGTCCTAAAAAACTTCGAACTTCAGAAATGTTTCTTGAAGGTTTCCAATCAAGTATAGCTGAAATTTTGCTCGGATCCACCCGAATAGTTGATACTGATACAACATGGCCTAGAAAACTGACTTCGCTTAACCAGAACTCACATTTACTGAACTTCGCATACAAATGCTATCTCTCAAAGTCTGTAACACAAGTTTCAAATGCTAGGCATGTTTAGTTTTGTCACGGGAGTAAATCAAAATGTCATCTATGAACACAACTACAAACCGATCCAGATATTGTTTGAAGATCCGATTCATCAAATCCATAAAAACAGCAGGTGAATTAGTAAGTCCAAAAGGCATAACCAGAAACTCATAATGTCCGTACCTCATTCGGAAGGCAGTCTTTAACACATCAGAGTCTTTAACACGCAACTGGTAGTAGCCGAATCTCAAATCTATCTTCGAAAACATTGTGGCTCCTTTCAGTTGATCAAACAAATCATCAATCCGTGGCAACGGATACTTATTCTTTATAGTCACATTATTGAGCTGTCTATAATCGATGCATATTCTCATAGTTTCGTCTTTCTTTTTAACAAATAAAACTGGTGCACCCCAAGGAGAGAAACTCAGTCTCGTGAAACCTCTATCTATCAATTCTTACAACTGAGTGTTCAATTCTTTTAATTCAGTAGGTGCCCTTAGGTACGAAGCTATCTATATCGGAGTAGTCCATGGCACTAATTCAATACCAAACTCAACCTCTCAAATAGCTGCCAAACCTGGTAATTCTTCAGGAAACACATCCGGATACTCACACACAACAGGTACTGATTCAATCTTTCTTTCGGATACTTTACTGTCAAGCACATATGCGAAGTAAGCTTCACAACCTTTTCTTACATATTTCTGAGCTAACATCGAAGAAACCACTGTCGGTAAACCATTTAGATAATTAGATTTAATCTGAATAATCTCATCATTCTGGCACTGTAAATCAATAGTCTTTCTCTTGCAATTTACAATAGCATAATGCAAAGTCAACCAATCCATACCCAAAATTATGTCAAACTCATCAAATGGAAAAAACAACAGATCAGCCGGAAAGCACGAATCTCAAATCATTAAGGGGCAATTCTTACATACTTTATCAACCATAACATACCAGCCCAAGGGTTTCGATACTCTAATCACAACTCAGTAGGCTCAACACGCAAAGTCTTACTGAATACGAAAGTCTCACACACATAAGAATGAGTCGAACCAGGATCAATCAATGTAATTACACTAGTATCATTGAGAGTGAATGTACGAGTAATAACATCTGGGGATTAAGCCTCTTCTCGTACGCGAATAGCATAGGCTCCAGCACGTGCACGAGCCTTAGATCTAACTGCTGTATCTTTCGTCCCTCTCTGACTGCCACTCACATTACCCGAATGCCTGCGTGGTCTACCTCGTACTAACATATTACTCGGTCTTGCGTTCTGAACAGTGTTTTCCTTGGCTAACATCGTGCAATCTCAGATAAAATG
This sequence comes from Gossypium hirsutum, assembly GCF_007990345.1. Classification (NCBI taxonomy): domain Eukaryota; kingdom Viridiplantae; phylum Streptophyta; class Magnoliopsida; order Malvales; family Malvaceae; genus Gossypium; species Gossypium hirsutum. The sequence goes on along the minus strand of NC_053433.1, from coordinate 86,729,571 downwards.
ATCCATCGATCTATATTTAAAACAATACCGATCATGCAATCTACAATTTTCAGAATGCCATTTACCACAATGCTTACACTCGAGTCTATTTTGCAGAATATTGCCAACACTAGCTGTGACAACCCAAAATTGACCCTAGTCGGGAAGTGGTTTCGGGACCGTTAAACCGAGTCACCGAAATGTTTGAATGTGATATTTATTGTCTAGAATATGTAATTATGAATGTGTGAAAATTTCAAGCTTCGATTTAGTCGATTGCATGTGAATTAAGTCAATAGGACTTATGTGAGAAAATTTTAAAATGTGATAGGTCAATGCGTAAGGACCTATTAGTGCATGTGGAAAAAAAGGGGGACTTGCATGTCAAATTCCCCCTAATAAGTAGTGGCCGGCCATGCTATGGGTGGAAACATGTTGGGAACATGTTGGCCTAGTGAGGTATGTAGGATAAAATATAATAAGAAGTATGGGGAATAAAGAAATGGAAAAAGGAAAGGATGTGTGTAATTGTTTCTTCCCCTCCCCATTGCCGTGAAAGTAAGAAAGAAAACAAAGAAAAAAAAAGTGTCCATCTTTCTTCATTTCCCCTTGGCCGAATGTTCTAAGGAAGAAAGAAAAACAAGTTGTGTTCTTTGGTTCTTCTTGGCCGAATTGAAAGGAAGAAGAAGGGAGTGAAGCAATCGGTCATCTTAGGTCACTATTAAGGTAAGGAAGTTTGTACTAGCTTTTGAAATTTTAGTTGATATTGAGTGAGTTATCAAGTGATTTTTGTAAACCATGTTGAAATTTCGATTTTGGGGGTGAGTATGGTTTTCGGCTATAAAAGATTAATAAGGGTGATGATTGTGTTTCATGCTAAACTTAGATGAATAATGGTAGTTGCTCACATCTTGATATCTATGAGTTCCTTTCTTGGTTCTACCATAGACCCCCAAAGTATATGTTTATTTGGTGTTGTTGGAGGTTTATGATAGAAGCTAATGAGTGAGAGTTTGATAGGTACCATGAGGTTAAACTTCATGAGATTGTAAGCTCGTAAGTTGGATGATGAAATTCATGCTTTGTGAAGGTAAAAGGAGTAGAAGGAGCATTCGGCCATGAAGAAAATAAAAGGGGGAAATTTATGATGAATTAAGTTGGAAGCTATTATAATGTATTTGTACATTCGGGTATGGGATGAAAATATATGAGATGGCTATAATTAGCCTTGGGATTCGGCTCTTGTATATATATATATATATGCACATGATGTATTGGTATGATACAAATATATATATCACCCCAAAGTATATGTTTATATATGGTGGTGGTTTAGTTATGGACTAAATGATTGATGCATATTGAGTTATAATATGTAATGCATTAGTTAGTAAAATGTATGTCATTTATATGTGGTACTAAGAATATAATTTGGCCTCAAAGTAGACATGCATATTTGGCCACATGAGATGGATTGGCGTTGCATGAATTCGGTTAGAGGCAAACATATTGATGCCTATATCTTGGTTAGGACAATCGGCTAAAGGGGAGTGTGGGTTAATATGTTGAGTTGATGCATGATTTCACATGTATGTGACTTTAAAGTCCAATGTATAAATATGGGCTAAGTGCCTTGTGTTCCTCTTTTAGATGCTCAAATGATTAAATCAATTTATTTGTTTAATTAAGCTCAAGAGCAAAGGGGGACTAAATCCGATAAAGGAAAGGAAAAAATGGTCGAATAGCCATCGGAATCGTTCGACAACATCCGAGGTAAGTTCTTGAGTAAGAGAGCTTAAATTATGATGTGATTAAATCATGTTTTAAGCAAATTAAAATCATGCTCTTTGTGTGGCTATTGAGCCGAATTTGCAAGAATGATAAATGTCTTGTGTTTGAGTTTTGCTAACGAAAATGAAATACGAATGGGCCATGATTTATTGTTAAATGTGCATGGTTATTTGAATGATGTCCGGGCTAAGTCCCGAAGGCTTGTGCTAAGTGACAATATCCGGACTAAGATCCGAAGGCATTTGTGCGAGATACTAATTCCGGGCTAAGCCCGAAGGCATTTGTGCAAGATACTAATTCCGGGCTAAGCCCGAAGGCATTTGTGCGAGATACTAATTCCGGGCTAAGCCCGAAGGCATTTGTGCGAGATACTAATTCCGGGCTAAGCCCGAAGGCATTTGTGCGAGTTACTAAATCCGGGTTAAGTCCCGAAGGCATTTGTGCGAGTTACTATAACCGGGCTATGTCACAAAGGCATTTGAACGAGGAGCTATATCCGGTTAAATTCCGAAGGTACGTGATTTGGGAATGAATGAACTTGCTGTAAAATTCCAGTTAATACTCCCGAAACATCCCAACATTGAGGTATGTTTCGTATGTGCTTGAATTTAGTTGAGCCCTTACAAATAAGTATTCGCTCAGTTGATAAACGAGCTACCGGCCTTTGGCTGAGTTGATCTTTTGTGTATGTACATGAGAGTTGATAATGTGAAGCAAGTACGATATCGTAAATTTGTGCATATGAAATTATCCGTTTAGCTATATGAATGCTATACTTTTGTTGTGCTGGAATTCCTTGCCCAAAACTTACTAAGCATAAATTGCTTACTTCGTTTCATTGCTCCTCTGTTTTATAGATTTGGTTCTCCAGCTATCGGACTCGGGATCTTGAAGTCAAAGTCGCCCACACTATCAAAGCCCCCCCCTTTTGGTACAATTTTGGTTGAACTTCGAAATGGCATGTATAGGACTACCCGTTTGTTGTGGGTCGTGGACCCTTTAGACTTGTATAATTTTGGATAGCCATGCGAAAATGGCTTATATGTGTTTGAGTATAATGTTATAATCATTCGGTGTGGATATGCTTGACAAGGATTAGCCATAGGAATGGTTAATCACTATCATAAATTGTACTATTTATGCAAAAAGGGCTAGTTGAATCATGGAAACCATGAAATAGGTAAAGTCTACCTCAAAGGCAGATGCTGATAGCAGCAGTGATGTAGATTTGGAAAATCACTAAAAATAGTAGGAATGGAATTAAATAGTGAATAAATTATGTAAACAAACCTTGATGAATATACTTTCATAGGAAAGTAACGAAACAATCATACGGACAGTATGTTAAGAGATATTCAGGTTCTCATGAGACAGGGCCAGAACGGTTTCTGGATTCCCTGTTCCGACTTTGGAAATTCATTATAAATTAACAAGAGATAATTAGGAGTCATACCATATATGAATAGATTCCTACCTGAGTCTAGTTTCTATAGAAACAAACGGAATCAGTATTGAAGCTCTGTGCAGGGAGATATCCAGGTCGTAATGCGCAAAGGTCAGTGTAGTCGATCCCTGTAACATGGGAGACTTTGACTAATAAACTGTACTAATTGGCCCGACCAAAAATTCTAGAAAAAAATATGTAGATGGTCATATGAGTCTAATTTCAGGGAAAAATCACGAAACTGATTTTCGAGTTGTGAAACTCAAGATATGATTTTTAAAGCGACTAGTACGCAGATTGGCAGTGTCTGGGAAATTTTTTTATAAGGGGTTTAAAGTCTGTTAACACCTCGTGTTCGACTCCGGTGTCGGTCTCGGGTTCGGGGTGTTACATTTGATTGGTATCAGAGCTACGGTTTAGTCGATTCTAGGACTACCGTAATGCGTTGGGTCTAGCTATACATGCCATTTTATGTGATTACTTGATAGTGTGGTGATTTCTGACAATTGTAAATGTGTTTATTTATTGTAATGGATCCCGATCCCGACCGAGAGGTAGCTGATGATCTTGAGAGTGTAGCGCCTGCTCCCGCACAAGGGACAACGCCGGCGGACTCTCAACCTAATGCTAGTAACCCGAATGATGAAGCTAGACAAGCTTTCTATACCGTAATGAATGATTGGTTCAACCAATACATTCGAACTAATACGGCTGTCCCACAACCTCCATTCCCAACTAATACCACCCCCGCACCTACAATGCCTCCGGTAACTGACCAAATAAGGTCAAATAAGCCCCCAGTTGACAAAATCCGAAAACATGGGGCTACTGAATTTAAAGCTACGGATAGCAACGATGCCGAGCAAGCTGAATTTTGGTTGGACAACACTATCCGGGTACTCGATGAGCTATCTTGTACACCCGATGAATGCCTAAAGTGTACTATCTCCTTGCTACGTGATTCTGCCTATTATTGGTGGAGTACTCTGACTTCTGTTGTGCCCCGAGAGCAAGTAACTTGGGAGTTTTTCCAAACTGAGTTTCGGAAAAAGTATATCAGTCAGAGATTTGTTGATCAAAAACGAAAGGAATTTCTTGAGCTTAAGCAAGGTTCCATGTCAGTTACTGATTACGAGCGAAAATTTGTTAGACTTAGTAGATACGCTCGGGAATGTGTTTCGTCCGAGGCTATCATGTGTAAACGCTTCGAGGATGGGCTGAATGAAGATATAAAAATGTTCGTTGGCGTTCTTGAAATACGAGAGTTCATAGTACTGGTCGAGCGAGCTTGTAAAGCCGAAGAGCTTAGAAAAGAAAAATAAAAAGTTGATGTGGGAACTGGAGAGTTTCGTAAAAGATCTTCGGGAAAGTCTCTTCAACAGGCATCGAAGAAATTTCGAGATGATTTGTTCGACCAACTGAAGGGAGCCTCAATGTTCTCAAAAATAGATTTGAGATCGGGCTATTATCAGTTGCGAATTCGAGATTCGGACATACCCAAAACTGCTTTCAGAACGGGATATGGTCACTACGAGTTCTTAGTGATGCCGTTTGGGCTCACAAATGCCCCTGCGGTATTTATGGATTTGATGAATCGGATCTTCAGACCATATTTGGATCGGTTCGTAGTTGTGTTCATTGATGACATCTTGGTCTATTCAAGAGATGAGACCGAACATGCTGAGCATCTGAGGCTAGTGTTGCAAATTTTGCGGGATAAGCAGTTATATGCTAAGTTCAGTAAGTGTGAGTTCTGGTTAAGAGAGGTTAGCTTCTTGGGTCATGTGGTATCCGCATCGGGTATTCGAGCTGACCCGAGCAAAATTTCAGCCATACTTAACTGGAAGCCTCCAAGAAATATTACCGAAGTTCGGAGCTTCCTGGGACTCGCCGGTTATTACCGACGATTTGTCAAAGGTTTCTCGATGATAGCCACACCAATGACGAAGCTACTTCAAAAGGATGTTAAGTTCGAATGGACGGAGAAATGTCAGAAAAGTTTTGATCAACTAAAAACTTATTTGACTGAAGCTCCAATTTTAGTGCAACCCGAATCAGGCAAAGAGTTTGTCATTTATAGTGACGCATCCCTACTTGGGTTGGGTTGCGTATTGATGCAAGAAGGTCGAGTGGTGGCCTATGCGTCGAGACAATTAAAGCCACATGAGAAAAATTATCCGACCCATGATCTTGAACTAGCTGCCATCGTATTTGCTTTAAAAATATGGCGACATTACTTATTTGGTGAGAAGTGCCATGTATTTTCGGATCACAAAAGTCTCAAAAATTTGATGACTCAAAGAGACTTAAATCTGCGACAAAGACGTTGGCTTGAGTTGTTGAAAGATTACGAGCTTGTCATTGATTACCACCCGGGAAAGGCTAATATGGTTGCGGACGCCTTAAGCCGAAAATCATTGTTTGCTTTACGAGCGATGAATGTGCACTTGTCTGTTCTACCCGACAATGTGTTAATAGCTGAATTAAAAGCCAAACCATTATTGATTCATCAAATTCGTGAAGCCCAGAAAGTTGATGATGAATTGGTTGCAAAACGGGCTGAGTGTGCTCCGAACAAGGAATCGGAGTTTCAAATTGATGATGATGATTGTTTGAGGTTCAGAAGTCGTTTGTGTATTCCAAGGAGTTCGGAACTCATTTCGATGATTCTGAACGAAGCCCATTGTAGCCGAATGTCAAGTCACCCGGGGAGTACGAAAATGTACAACGATTTGAAACGTTGGTTTTGGTGGCATGGTATGAAATGAGACATCTCCGACTTTGTTTCGAGATGTTTAATATGTCAACAAGTGAAAGCGGAACATCAAGTGCCTTCAGGATTACTTCAGCCGATCATGATACCCTAGTGGAAATGGGATCGAGTCACAATGGACTTTGTGTCCGGACTGCCATTGTCAACAAGTAAGAAGGATGCGATTTGGGTTGTTGTTGATAGACTGACTAAGTCGGCTCACTTTATCCCCGTGTGTATGGATTTTTCATTGGATAGACTAGTTGAATTGTACGTTTCTCAGATTGTGAGATTACACGGGGTACCTATTTCTATCGTGTCGGATAGAGATCCGAGATTCACCTCGCGATTTTGGAGGAAATTGCAAGAAGCTTTGGGTACCAAGCTGCATTTTAGCACTGCTTTTCATCCCCAAACCGATGGTCAATCTGAGCGGATAATTCAGATACTTGAGGATATGTTGAGATGTTGCATCCTCGAGTTCAGTGGTTCATGGGAACGGTATTTACCTTTGATTGAATTCGCTTACAATAATAGTTTTCAATCAAGTATTAAGATGGCACCTTACGAGGCTTTGTACGGTCGTAAATGCCGTACACCGTTGTTTTGGACCGAGCTCGGTGAAAGTAAAATTTTCGGAGTTGATTTGATTAAGGATGCTGAACAGAAAGTAAAGGTAATCCGTGAAAGTCTGAAAGCAGCCACAGATCGTCAAAAATCGTATGCGGATTTGAAACAAAAGGACATTGAATATCAGGTGGGAGATAAAGTGTTCCTTAAAGTTTCGCCTTGGAAAAAGGTACTCAGGTTTGGCCGTAAGGGCAAGTTGAGCCCGAGATTCATTGGGCCGTACGAAATCTCCGAACGAGTTGGTCCGGTTGCGTATAGATTGATTTTGCCCCCTGAGCTTGAAAGGATTCACGACGGCTTTCATGTTTCGATGCTTCGACGCTATCGATCTGATCCATCGTACATAACTAGCCCATCAGAGGTTGAAATTCAAGCCGATATGAGTTATGAAGAAGAACCGATGCGTATCCTAGATCGTGAAGTAAAGGAGTTGCGGAACAAAAGGGTTTCGTTAGTGAAGGTGTTATGGCTCAAACACGGGATCGAGGAAGCTACTTGGGAAACTGAGAGCTCGATGAAAGAACGATACCCAAACCTATTTACCGGTAAGATTTTCGGGGACGAAAATTTCTTAAGTGGGGGAGAGTTGTGACAGCCCAAAATTGACCCTAGTCGGGAAGTGGTTTCGGGACCGTTAAACCGAGTCACCGAAATGTTTGAATGTGATATTTATTGTCTAGAATATGTAATTATGAATGTGTGAAAATTTCAAGCTTCGATTTAGTCGATTGCATGTGAATTAAGTCAATAGGACTTATGTGAGAAAATTTTAAAATGTGATAGGTCAATGCGTAAGGACATATTAGTGCATGTGGAAAAAAGGGGGACTTGCATGTCAAATTCCCCCCTAATAAGTAGTGGCCGGCCATGCTATGGGTGGAAACATGTTGGGAACATGTTGGCCTAGTGAGGTATGTAGGATAAAATATAATAAGAAGTATGGGGAATAAAGAAATGGAAAAAGGAAAGGATGTGTGTAATTGTTTCTTCCCCTCCCCATTGCCGTGAAAGTAAGAAAGAAAACAAAGAAAAAAAAAGTGTCCATCTTTCTTCATTTCCCCTTGGCCGAATGTTCTAAGGAAGAAAGAAAAACAAGTTGTGTTCTTTGGTTCTTCTTGGCCGAATTGAAAGGAAGAAGAAGGGAGTGAAGCAATCGGTCATCTTAGGTCACTATTAAGGTAAGGAAGTTTGTACTAGCTTTTGAAATTTTAGTTGATATTGAGTGAGTTATCAAGTGATTTTTGTAAACCATGTTGAAATTTCGATTTTGGGGTGAGTATGGTTTTCGGCTATAAAAGATTAATAAGGGTGATGATTGTGTTTCATGCTAAACTTAGATGAATAATGGTAGTTGCTCACATCTTGATATCTATGAGTTCCTTTCTTGGTTCTACCATAGACCCCCAAAGTATATGTTTATTTGGTGTTGTTGGAGGTTTATGATAGAAGCTAATGAGTGAGAGTTTGATAGGTACCATGAGGTTAAACTTCATGAGATTGTAAGCTTGTAAGTTGGATGATGAAATTCATGCTTTGTGAAGGTAAAAGGAGTAGAAGGAGCATTCGGCCATGAAGAAAAAAAAAAAGGGGGAAATTTATGATGAATTAAGTTGGAAGCTATTATAATGTATCTGTACATTCGGGTATGGGATGAAAATATATGAGATGGCTATAATTAGCCTTGTGATTCGGCTCTTGTATATATATATATATATGCACATGATGTATTGGTATGATACAAATATATATATCACCCCAAAGTATATGTTTATATATGGTGGTGGTTTAGTTATGGACTAAATGATGGATGCATATTGAGTTATAATATGTAATGCATTAGTTAGTAAAATGTATGTCATTTATATGTGGTACTAAGAATATAATTTGGCCTCAAAGTAGACATGCATATTCGGCCACATGAGATGGATTGGCGTTGCATGAATTCGGTTAGAGGCAAACATATTGATGCCTATATCTTGGTTAGGACAATCGGCTAAAGGGGAGTGTGGGTTAATATGTTGAGTTGATGCATGATTTCACATGTATGTGACTTTAAAGTCCAATGTATAAATATGGGCTAAGTGCCTTGTGTTCCTCTTTTCGATGCTCAAATGATTAAATCAATTTATTTGTTTAATTAAGCTCAAGAGAAAAGGGGGACTAAATCCGATAAAGGAAAGGAAAAAGTGGTCGAAGAGCCATCGGAATTGTTCGACAACATCCGAGGTAAGTTCTTGAGTAAGAGAGCTTAATTTATGATGTGATTAAATCATGTTTTAAGCAAATTAAAATCATGCTCTTTGTGTGGCTATTGAGCCGAATTTGCAAGAATGATAAATGTCTTGTGTTTGAGTTTTGCTAACGAAAATGAAATACGAATGGGCCATGATTTATTGTTAAATGTGCATGGTTATTTGAATGATGTCCGGGCTAAGTCCCGAAGGCTTGTGCTAAGTGACAATATCCGGACTAAGATCCGAAGGCATTTGTGCGAGATACTAATTCCGGGCTAAGCCCGAAGGCATTTGTGCAAGATACTAATTCCGGGCTAAGCCCGAAGGCATTTGTGCGAGATACTAATTCCGGGATAAGCCCGAAGGCATTTGTGCGAGATACTAATTCCGGGCTAAGCCCGAAGGCATTTGTGCGAGTTACTAAATCCGGGTTAAGTCCCGAAGGCATTTGTGCGAGTTACTATAACCGGGCTATGTCCCGAAGGCATTTGAACGAGGAGCTATATCCGGTTAAATTCCGAAGGTACGTGATTTGGGAATGAATGAACTTGCTGTAAAATTCCAGTTAATACTCCCGAAACATCCCAACATTGAGGTATGTTTCGTATGTGCTTGAATTTAGTTGAGCCCTTACAAATAAGTATTCGCTCAGTTGATAAACGAGCTACCGGCCTTTGGCTGAGTTGATCTTTTGTGTATGTACATGAGGGTTGATAATGTGAAGCAAGTACGATATCGTAAATTTGTGCATATGAAATTATCCGTTTAGCTATATGAATGCTATACTTTTGTTGTGCTGGAATTCCTTGCCCAAAACTTACTAAGCATAAATTGCTTACTCCGTTTCATTGCTCCTCTGTTTTATAGATTTGGTTCTCCAGCTATCGGACTCGGGATCTTGAAGTCAAAGTCGCCCACACTATCAAAGCCCCCCCCCTTTTGGTACAATTTTGGTTGAACTTCGAAATGGCATGTATAGGACTACCCGTTTGTTGTGGGTCGTGGACCCTTTGGACTTGTATAATTTTGGATAGCCATGCGAAAATGGCTTATATGTGTTTGAGTATAATGTTATAATCATTCGGTGTGGATATGCTTGACAAGGATTAGCCATAGGAATGGTTAATCACTATCATAAATTGTGCTATTTATGCAAAAAGGGCTAGTTGAATCATGGAAACCATGAAATTGGTAAAGTCTACCTCAAAGGCAGATGCTGATAGCAGCAGTGATGTAGATTTGGAAAATCACTAAAAATAATAGGAATGGAATTAAATAGTGAATAAATTATGTAAACAAACCTTGATGAATCTACTTTCATAGGAAAGTAACGAAACAATCATACGGATAGTATGTTAAGAGATATTCAGGTTCTCGTGAGACAGGGCCAGAACGGTTTCTGGATTCCCTGTTCCGACTTTGGAAATTCATTATAAATTAACCAGAGATAATTAGGAGTCATACAATATATGTATAGATTCCTCTCTGAGTCTAGTTTCTATAGAAACAAACGGCATCAGTATTGAAGCTCTGTGCAGGGAGATATCCAGGTCGTAATGCGCAAAGGTCAGTGTAGTCGATCCCTGTAACATGGGAGACTTTGACTAATAAACTGTACTAATTGGCCCGACAAAAAATTCTAGAAAACAATATGTAGATGGGAATATGAGTCTAGTTTCAGGGAAAAATCACGAAACTGATTTTCGAGTTGTGAAACTCAAGATATGATTTTTAAAGCGACTAGTACGCAGATTGGCAGTGTCTGGGAAATTTTTTTTATAAGGGGTTTAAAGTTGCTAACACCTCGTGTTCGACTCCGGTGTCGGTCTCGGGTTCGGGGTGTTACACTAGCAATCGAAGTGGCTCGTGAACTCACTGGAGGTCTGTCTCTATCTCATCTAGCAAAGTCTGAAGTATCCTTAGATCGACTAGAATCATCTCTGAACTTCTTCGATGCTGAGTGAAAAGTCTTACCCAATGATCTTTTACTGGAATCTCTGGCCTCAAAATCAGCTTTTCTTTTCTCTTCCCGAGCTCTTCAGCCTTGCAATCTCGTTCAACAAGTACCACGAACTCTTTGATTTCAAGTATGCCAACCAGCAATTTAATGTATTCGTTAAAACCGTCTTCGAATCTTTTACACATGGTAGCTTCGGTTGAAACACACTCACGGGCATATCAACTGAGTCTCACAAATTTTCACTCATCTTCTGTCACAATCATATGACCTTGTTTTAGTTTAAGAAATTCCTTGCGCTTCTAATCAATGAATCACTGGCTGATATATTTCTTACGGAACTCAGTTTGAAAGAATTCCCAGGTCACTCACTCTTTCGGAACCACCGATACTAGTGTATTCCACCAATGATATGTGGTGTCTCTTAACAAGGATATGACACATTATAAGCACTCATCCGAGGTACAAGATAACTCATCAAACACACGGATAGTATTATCAAGCCAGAATTCAGCTCGCTCAGCATCATCATCATTAGTAGCTCTGAATTCTTCAGCCCTGTGTTTTCTGATTTTATCAATAGGTGGCTTAAGCAATCTCAATGGATCACTCACTTAAGGTATAGCAGGTATCGAAGATGGATTAGTCAGGGGTTAAGGTTGTTCTGCAGCAGGATTAGTCTGGATATATTGAGTAAACCAGTCATTCATCATTTGGTAAAAGGCTTTCTTAGCCTCTCCCTCTTGGTTACTCGAGTTCAGTCGAGAATCAATTGGCGCTGTCCCTTGCACGGGAGCAGGCGCTACACTATCGACATCATCAACTATAGCTCTGTCGGGATCCATTTACTATATGAAAGCACATTTTCAAATGTCAAAAGTCATCACACTATTGCAGTATATACTATGACATGTATAGTTAGACTCACACGCGCTACGTTAGTCCTAGAACTGACTAAACCGTAGCTCTGATACCAATAAAATGTAACACTCCTAGCCCATATCCGTCACCAGAATGGGTTACGAGGTATTACCAGACGAGACACAACTTTCTGGCAATTACAATCAAACTCAAGCATACAACTCAATACTAAGCAATTGTAACATAAATAATCAATTTAACATCTTTATAAATTATATCATAACCATTTAATCAAGGTATGTCCAATATAAGGTTATAAGCAAATAATGTTAAACATATAAATATAAATATATAATCACAACTTATCCAAAATTTTTCTTAAATAATATAATAGCATTGAAATAAGATATGGCATGCCACTAAAAATTTAAACCATATAACACCATAATTTTTAGCATTTATCCACATATAAGCTTGCTATATAAAAAGTAACCATTTTAACTAACACTTTAATTTACCAAACCAATTCAATAACCATATAATCGGCTAAGTGTAAATTTAAGCATATATCTCAACTTCACTTACACACCAAATCAAAATTACAAACACAACAAAAATAATTTAAAAGTTATATCCGAATGTCCTTAATATTTCATTACTAATTCGAATACACAACCTCATATACTAAATATACAACTTCATTTTATGACACAACTTTTACATGGATACATTAACCAAAAAGAAATAGCTAATATAACAAATATTCATGTGTCGAATTAACACAACTCATCACACTTGCAAATCAATATATATATTAAGCTTACTAAATGAGCTATTTATAAATCATTCACTTTGCAATCAACACTTCAAACCATATTCACCTACAAATATGCTTCCTAGCCGAATATGTCAACGACAACCAATATATATATCAACCACATCATTTACTCAACCATATAAATATGCTTGACAAAATAAACAACCTATTTTCGCATTGCTTTTTAACATATATACATATCAAAATCAAATATGTCCGAAGGATAATATAGCCTATACATGCCATAAGTTTGAATTTAAAACTTTCAAAAGTACCGAGAATAAACGATTGTGCGATCGACTTTACTGACTATCCTTGAACATATAACGATCTCCAAAATCTATAAAACAAAGACAAATATATACACACAAAGTAAGCTAACTTAGCTTAGTAAGTTACAAGCAATTTTCTCAAATTAATTATCTTGATAGATCAATAAAATAAAACGGAATCAGAATATCAATTTGATATATATATAGACATTTGCAATTTAAAAATAAATAAACCATATAAAACATATATTTATACTCAAAATATACCATGGCCGAATATTCACATATATCAATTATCAATGTAGTCTCAAATTTTAAAGTCATAATTTCATATATAATCGATATACATATGCATTCATATACACATACTCATAAATCGAGCTTTTAAATTACATACTTATACTTATCATAAGGCCGAATGCACTACCCATAATTATATACATTTAACACCGGCATTTGATTACTTAAGCTCATTTAACACATTTGATTACTTTTGCGGTTGCTCACATAAAATTTTCTAGGCATAAAGAATAGTATAATTCACCGGTACAGAGCCTGCTAGGCAATAGGCCTGAAATAATACACTGGCATAAAGCTTGCTAGGCAGTAAGCCTGAAATAATACACCGGCATAAAGCTTGCTAGGCAATAAGCTTGATATAATTCACTATCACAAAGCCTGCTAGGCATAAAGCCTGAATATCACTGATACAAAGTCGATCTTACACATAATTCATATTTCAAAAATCCTAATTATTCCTTAATGTTCATACGAAGCTTTTCAAACATCATATCTCAGTTGAATCGAACTTGTTCCCAAATCTCATAAACATTTATACATTCGGCTATGACTAATAGAAATTCACACAATTAAATTCAGCATATAAAGATCATATACATTCAAATTTAACGACGTTTATTGCTTATAGACTTACCTCGGATATCGACAAACAATGTAAATCGACTATTCGACTATTTTTGCTTTTCCCCGATCCAAGTTCGATTTCTTTTGTTCTTGATCTATACAATTTCAAATTAATTCTCATTTAAACACAATTTCATTCAATTTGATCCAACAACACATAAATAGGAAAATTACCATTTTACCCCTGATATTTTATACTTTTACAAATTAGTCCTAGTTGCATAAAACACAAAATCTCCATGCAAAATGCTTAGGCCAAATGTTCCTCTAGTACATACAAATATACACATTTCATTTATTTTTCATTTTAGTCCTTCAATTTATTATTTTTGCAATTTAGCCCTAATTATTCAAATTCATCAAAAATTCCAATACAAAACATATTAATCCAAAACTTATATTTCATAATTCATCATCAAACATCATAAAACACAAATATTCATCAATGGTATAATTCAAAATATTCATCAAAATTAGAAATCCTAGCACGGGTCGGATAGTATTCGAAGCAACGATCTCAAAAACATAAAAATCATCAAAAACTGAAACCAAACTAACCTTGAATTTGAATCAACAATGGCCGAATGTCATTTGCTTTCTCTTTTTCTTTTCTTTACTAGTTTCGGTCAAATAAAGATGAACACATGAATGGTTTCTTTAATGTTTTATTATATTATAACTTATATTATTTTATTAAATTATCAAAATAACCTTTATATAATAATTTGGATTCATTATAAAACAAGTTTAATGTCGTCCATTATTAATAGCCATGGTATATTTGCCACATAAATACTCCATATTAAAAAGCCACTAACAATTCAGCCCTTATGCTTTAAACTATCAAGTTTTCAGTTTACGCGATTAAGTCCTTTTATTAAATTAAGCACACAAACAATCAAATTTTCATACGAAACTTTCACACATGCAAATCACATATAATAAACATAGAAAATAATATTTAAATATCTTTCTAACTCAGATTCATGGTCCTAAAACCACCGTTCTGACTAGGGTTTTAAACCAGGCTGTTACAGACCATGTCTGGGACATTGGGATCGTTATATGATTTTTTGTAAGACCATATCTGGGACATTGGCATCGATATGAGATAACATGTAAAACCATATCTAGGATATGGCATTATATGAGCTTTATGTGATATCCGAGTATACTTAGCAATTTCGAAGGGTTCAACTGGTATAGTCAAGACAAGAATGAAAGCACGATTGAAATAAGTAATACAGGTACATACAAAATTTATGTGAGAATCGAATGAAAGTGGTGAGTTCATATTGTATCATGTATATATGAAATGAGAAAGATTTGTGTATAAATATGTTTTATACCAAAATGGATTCATTTGGCTATATGGAGGTATAAATTGGATATTAAATGAGGCTTCAATTATGTTTGTCTTAACTATATATACATAAGGTATATAAAGTGCTAAATATTGTTACTTTATGATAATTAACACGATTCACCTTGGCTAAATAAAATGTGAGGAATGTTGGTTTGAATGAAATTATATTGATAATTGATTTAGTATATGTAAATGCTTAATATGTGCTTATTTAATAAGATAAGTTTAATATCATACGAGCTTACTAAGCTTTATAGCTTACTTTGTGTTATTTTTCTATGTTTTATAGTGATTTGGACATTCACTCGAGTTGGAAGTTGGAGGAGATCGCATCACACCATCCGTTTTTTTATTTCGGTATTTATACACTTGTGACTTGGTTATATGGCATGTATAGGCTTGAGTTATGTGGACATGTATTTTGGTAATGTTGAATGTAAATTTGGCAATTGATGCCTATGTGTTTCATTAGTAATTACCATGTGATTTGGGTTAAATGTTGTGTATGTGGTAGTAAATAATTATATAAGTATATGAGTTGTGATTTTTGGTTTATAATTGCTATGTTAATATTTTGATTGTAAGTTGGTGATTTGAATTGGCATATTTAGGTATGGAGTTGGATGTTTTAAATGGTTAAGGATAAGTGATGAATATGTGTAATTGTGTTATGCTTGATTTTGGCCTTGTAAATGAATGCCAAGATGGTTGGATAAATATTTGATTTTGGTATGTGATTATATGTGGTTTAAAATTGATATAGGTGATGATTTTGGTTGAACATAGGTTAAGTATTATTGGGAAATTATGATTGATGAATCATGATATACACGATTTGTTTTGGAAAGGAATTGATGGAATGAAAATGTGCAAATGATGTCTTGTTTTGTAATTGATATATGAATGGATTATGCATGTTATTAATTAGGTAATTGAGTATCAAGTTTAACTTATATGATATGTGTATGAATTGGCATGTTTTGGCTGCCTATAAATGTATTGAAATGGTACTATATTGGTTTCTAGGTGTGCATGAGAAAAGGGTGGCAAATTGGCTTTGCAAATAGCCTATTTTTGTCCAGACGGGTGTGTGTCTCAGCTGTGTGCGACACACAGTCATGCTACATGGCCGTGTGTCCCTGGGGTACCCTTTAAAATTAAGTCAGTATACCCTACAGGTTTGACACGGCCTAGACACATCGGCATGTCTACTGGTCATGTGTGACACACGAGCTGGCACATGGGCGTGTGGCTGGTCGTGTGACCTAAGTCAGTAATCTGTTTAGATTTCCCACAGTCGTGGCACACGGACGTATCCTCAACCGTGTGGTGTAAGTCAGTATGTATGCCATGTTTTCACACGACCTATGGCATGGGTGTGCCTAGTGGTCGTGTGAGGCACACGTCCAGTTCACATGAGCATGTGAGTCCTGGATGCATGAAATTTTTCTAAGTTTCCCAAAGTTTTTAAATGTTATCGGTTTAGTCCTGAACCTCTTTTAAGCATGTTTTAAGGTCTTGTTGGACCTTTTAAGGGACAATGTGAATGATTTGAATAGATTTAGATTATGAATGCATAAAGGTTTGTGGATGATGTGTATTATTCAATAATGGCTCGTAACCCTATTCCGGTGACGGATACGGGTTAGGGGTGTTACAAGTTTTGCTCGGACTAGATTTTCTCCTTGAGGTGTTCCTGTGTTATTTATTAATATAAAAGACGAATCCATGCGATTATGTATCGATTATTGATAGCTCAACAAAGTCACGATCAAGAATAAGTATCCATTGTCACATATTAATGACCTATTTGATCAGTTGAAAGGTGTAACAATATTCTCAAAAATTGATATGCGTTTGGGTTATTATCATTTACAGGTTAAAGACTCGGATGTGCTGAAAACAATATTCAGAACCAGGTACGAACATTATGAGTTTCTTGTGATGCCATTTGGTTTGACTAATGCACTTCCTATGTTTATGAACTTGATGAAAAAAATATTTAGATTGTATATAGACAGGTTTGTTGTTGTGTTCATTAATGATACTCTGATCTATTCACGAGATGAGACAGAGCATGCCCAACATCTGAGCAAAATTTCAGCCAAGGTTGACTGGAAACCTCCAAGAAATGAATCTGAACTTAAAATTTTTCTGGGTTTAGCCGGATACTATAGAAGGGTCGTCAAGGAATTTTTATGATTGCTACATTGTTAACGAGATTTTTGCAAAAAGATGTTAAATTCGAATGGTTTGAGAAATGTCACAAAAATTTTAAATAGTTGAAAGCTTTGTGAACTGAGGCACTTGTGTTGGTTCATCTAGGTTATGGTAAAGAATTTGTGATATACAATGATGCTTCATTGAATAGGTTGGGCTGTGTTTTGATGCAAGAAAGAAAAGTAATAGCGTATGCTTCTAGGCAATTGAAATTGCACGAAAAGAATTATCCGATTCACGATTTAGAGCCTGCAACTTGTAACACCCCACACCTGAGCTCTACGCTGGGACGAGATATGAGGTGTTACGACACTTAATCACATACATACAATCATTTTGATGTCAGTAAGACTCAGTCAAATTAAATTTTTTTTGAAGTTTGTCTAAACTCCTTAATATGGGCCTACGAGGCCCCAAACATCCATTGGAAACCATTTGGGACCAACCCGGGTCCTTTAACTAACTTTAGAAAAATAACTCTTGAAACAGGGCACACGCCCATGTGGAAGGGAAACATGCCCCTGTGGTCATTATAACATGGCCGTGCTAACGGCTCGTGCGACACACACAACCTAAGCATCTAGGGACATGCTCGTGTCCCATGCCTTTGTGAATTAAATTCTAAATTCGAGCCTACAGGGGTTTTCACATAGTCTGACACACGCCCATGTCCCTCACACGGCCATGACATGCCCGTGTCTATAAACCTTGACATTTTATTTCTGACGTTAGTATCCAATAAGGGGTACACGACCAAGGCACACGCCCATGGACAGAGGTCATGTCCTCCACACGGCTGAGACACACAGCCGTATCTCTACCCGTGTGTTTACTAGCATACATATTGACTTGCAAATTTTACGTGCAGTAGACACAAGACCAAGCAACACGCCCATGGGGCTGACTATGTGTCACACACGGCCTAGACACACGCCCGTGTGTCTACCCATGTGGACAATATAAGACCATCTACCAAGCGTTTTTGCCACCCTGAAACTCCATTTAATGCCAACCAACATATCAAAGTCTAACTTAATATGATTTCTCAACCAAACAACCATAGCTAAGGCCTATATACATTTCTTATTTTCAACCATGCCAACAATTTCGCATTCATGAAAGACTATCTTGCATTCATATATAAACTTTCTATATTATCCATTTTCCATGGCATTATACAAAATGAATCAAATGCTAAAGTAAGCCAACACATTTGGCAAATTAACAATGATGCAAAACTCAAAAATCAGGGTCCTATACATGCCATAATCAAAATAAAAGATCTAACTATACCTAGTACTTCGGATGATAGTGTGATTGGTTTCTCCGACGTAGGCATTGATCCTCGAGCTACTTTGGCGAGGCTATAAGAAAATGGAAAGGAAACAGGGTAAGCATAAAGCTTAGTAAGTTGCATGAAAATAACCATCAACTAATTATCATACAACAATATGCTCATAACATTTCATAGCTTGTCCATGAATACAATGAATAGACAAAAGTACAACTTACTCATCACCATCCAATACAATTCATATGGCATAAGTTGAGCCCACATCTCATAAATTTCAAGTAGGTACCTATACCACTCACCACATAGTTAAACTTTTCTCATTTAACTTAAACTGCAACTCTTACTGTTGAACCATTTGGAATGCTATCGGATATTCACCAAGCCTCAAACATAGGGTATAATGCCAATGCCATGTCCTAGACATGGTCTTACACTGACTATCAAAATCGAGGCCAACGCCATGTCCCAGACATGGTCTTACACTAGCTCTTACATATCCGTGCCGACGCCATGTCCCAGACCTAGTCTTACACTGACACCTCTATACGTGCCGATGCCATGTCCCAGACATGGTCTTACTGTTGGAATGCCGGTACCCCCATGGCACAGCGGAAAAATATATATGTATATATATACATTCCGGCGATCCAAACCATGGATCCATGTACGAGGAACGAATCGGGTGAAAAAGTTTTGAAATTACCAAAATTTCGATCTGAGTAGACAATGAAGCCTCGGCAATGAGAATACTATTTTGATTTCGAATCCAAGCCACAATCCTTATGATCCTGACCTCTACGCAATCCACCCAGTTGACAAAGAATGGAACAAATCCCCAAAAACTATTTTCAGAGATATTTTGCTTGACGGCTGCTAGACCTAATAGCAAAGCTTCGGGTTTTTATATATATATTCACTTTTTAGGGTTTTTCTCCCTTTTAAATATAACTCCCTTTATAATTGGTATGTATATATCGAATTAAATTTTAATCCAAATATAATAATCATAATTAAAATAAATAAATATAATAATGTTTTAACCGAAAATTATAATTACATTAATTATAATAAAGATTTCAGTAAACTATATTTATTTAAATTTATATACGAACCAAATTCATATATTAATAGAATTATGTTCTCCTTATGTGTACAACATCATTGTACTTATAATATGTTCAATATTTGATTGCCCAATTAAATTAATTCTATAATTAATTTAATTCATGTGACAACCAACACAATACCAACTATGTTTTATTCCATTCATTTCAACCATAAGGTGTGACCCTGTAGGTTCTTGTAATGTTAGCAGTAATACTAGAACGATTCTAATGTTACAAACAATGAGTGGCATCTAGCAATGCATCATTGCTACCTAAGTTACAAGAGGTCATGATTCGACATAACCTTTTGTGATTAATCTTTTATGCATTAATCTTTAAGTCCTTTATCTCTGGAATGGACACAAGTCATGGAATAGTCACACTTGCATAGTCCATCCCATGTTTCTTGATACCTTGAGTAGACTATGATACACAAATAAGTATGACATCTTATATCAACTTATTTGAGCATGGCCATGCATTTCTAGTCTCACTCAATCAAGTGGCCTAAGATATTACTCCTATTATGTAGGAATGACTTATCCTATATTGATCAACCATATCCCTCTACATAGATTGTGGTATATCCAACATCAGCCTTTATAAATCAAGCAGTTATGTTGTACATTTGACTGTATCAAAATATAAAACTCAAGATGTTGGGATAATGATGATCTCAAGTCTGAGGATTATATACATATTAATCACTATGAGTAATGTTGTGAAAATTACATATTAATCCAAGAGACATACTCATAGCGGGTCAGTCCAATATGTTGTTCTCTAACACATATATTCATGCATTGATTCTGACACTCCATATTAATGACAACTCTTTATCATGAATCAACTACATGTTAGTCTTAATGCATTATTGTTGTCCTAGTCAACAATAATACTTGACTAAGGACCTTTTAAGAAAAATCATATTATTCTCAGGACATTATTATAAAATAGTTTATTTATACACACAGAAATGAAACTGAAATAATAATGGCAATGCCTTGTATTAATAAACATGGTAAATCAAGTATGTTATTACAATAATCTCATGATTGATCTTTGGGCATACTCTTACACTTACACTAACAAATCTCGTAGGCAATTCATGTCCCAGACATGTCTTACACTGGCTTACATCGTGAGGCCAATGCATGTCTCAGACATGTCTTACACTAGCACACAAATAACCCGAATGTCATGGCATGAATATCCGATTTATTTCCTAAGGTTCAAATGGGAGTTCTACTATCTCAATATTCATCATACATAATCATTTCCACAAACAAGAAATTTATGCTATATCAATTAAAAAGCATATAATAACAATGTAGTTGTATTATTTACATACAACTTACCTCGAATTAAAAAATGTAGACGACTAGTTCGGCTTAGTCCACCCGTTTTGCTTGTCCCCAGTCTGGGCACAAATTTTGTAACTCTTGATCTATAATGATAGAAATTCACAAATTTAATCATTTTATTTATCTAGGTACTCAAAAATTCATAATTGGGCAAAATGACCATTTTGCCCTTAGACTTTCACAAAATGACCATTTTACCCCTAGACCCAAAAATCAATTTTTATCACATTTTCTCATTAATCAAGCCTAGATGAAATTTTTTACTAGGAGCAGCCCAAAATTCTCATTATTTCACACATTTATCAACTATTTTACAGCTTATGCAAAATGGTCCTTAGTTAGGGTTTCCATGAAAACTACTTCACAAAAGTTGTTTATTTCACAACCATGATTCATTTTCTTCCATAAAATTTTAGAAAACAACATGAACACTCATATGGTAAAACCCTAGACTTTCAACCATTTTGCAAAATAGTCACCTTATTTGAAAGCTCGTGCTACAAGGATTCTAAAAGTAGAAAAATCATCAAGAAAAACCATCAAGATCACTTACTTGTAAGGGTTACAAGTTGTTGAAATTTCAAGCTCCCAAAATCCCCATTTTTTCTGAAAAATCTAGTGGAAGAGAAGGAAGAAATGAAAAACATAATGGCTAGACACTAAGGTAATATTTTATTATACATTAAGTCACCTACCCATTTGACCATTTGAATTTATTGTCCCCTATGGCCGACCATCAGCTTCTAAGGGGTCTATTTTCCCTTTAAAGACCCCAAAATTTGGTTCTCTAGCTATTTGACACCCTTAGCTATCAAAATAGGACTTTTGCACTTTATGTGATTTAGACCTTTTTCACAATTAAGCATGAAATCACTAAAATTAATTCACCAAAATTTTCAAACTCTCAAATAATCATTCCACAACATATAAAATAATATTAAAAATAATTTCTCTGATCTTGGATTAGTGGTCCCGAAACCACTGTTCCGACTAGGCCCAAAATCGGGTCGTTACAATTCTCCCAATTAGGGATTTTTATCCCCGAAAATCTTACCGATGAATAGATTCGGGTATTGGGCTCTCATGGTCTCCTCAAGTTCCCATGTGGGTTCTTCAACTCCATGTCTATCCATAGTACTTTAACAACTACAATACTCTTATTCCTCAATTATTTTACTTCCCGAGCAAAATCTTAACCAGCTCTTCGCCATAAGTCATGTCTGAGCTAATATCAACCTCTGTCGGTGAGATCACATGCGAGTGGTCCGAACGATAGCGATGTAACGTAGAAACATGGAATACATTGTGTATCTTTTCTAACTCTGATGGCGACGCTAATCGGTATGCTACTAGTCCAATTCTCTCAGTGACCTCATAAGGTCCAATAAACCGTGGACTTAATTTACCTTTCCTTCCAAATCGGAGAACCTTCTTCCATGGGGATACTTTCAAAAACACTTTATCCCTTACTTGAAACTCAATCTCTTTCTGTTTCAAATCCGCGTAGGATTTCTGTCTATCCGAAGCGGCCTTCAAACAGTCGCGAATCACCTTAACTTTGTCTTCGGTCTCTTTAACTAAGTTAACCCCGTGTATCTGATTCTCTCTTAGCTCAGTCTAATACAAGGGTGTTCAACACTTACGCCCATACAAAGCCTCATAAGGCACCATTTTCAAACTTGACTGATAACTGTTGTTGTAGGTGAATTCGACTAGCAGTAAATACCTTTCCTAACTACCTTAAAACTCAAGAACATAACACCGTAACATGTCTTCTAAGATCTAAATCCCCCTTTTTGACTGACTGTTGATTTAAGGGTGAAAAGCCGTGCTAAAATTTAGTTACGTCTCCAATGCCTCTCAGAACTTCCTCCAAAATAGCGAGGTAAACCTCAGATCTCTATCTGAAATAATCAACAAAAGTACTCCATAAAGTCTCGTGATCTCGAAAACATACAATTCAGCCAATTTCTGAAGGGAATAATCGGTATGCACTGGTGTAAAATGTGTCATTTTTGTAAGCTTATCAACAACGATCCAAACGGAATCCTGTTTCCTTGGCATCAACAGCAAACCTGATACAAAATCCATGGTTACACGGTCTTATTTCCACTCGGGAACCATCACAGGTTGAAGTAAATCTGAAGGTACTTGGTGTTGGAATTTCACTTGTTGACAGATTAGACACTTAGAAACGAACTCTGAAATGTCTCTTTTCATTCCTAACCACTAGTACATTTTCTTCTGATCTGTAACATCTCGAAATAGGGCCTAGTCAGAATAGTAGTTTTGGGACCACAAATCTAACATCAAAATATTTATTTTATGATTATTATGATGCCTAGAATATGAGTATATGCATGTGTTAAAGTTTCATGAAGAAATTCTAGGTATAAGGTGTCCAATTAGAAATTAGGGACTAAATTGAATAAATTGCAAAACTTGGATTTTAGAAGCAATTTGTATGAAATTGCCTTAGATTATGAATTAGAAGGTCTTGGAGAGCAATTTTTCCAAATTCTAAATTTTTGGACAAAAATGGGCTTGCATGGATGAAATTTCAAAGAAAGGGCTTAAGGGCATTTTGCTCATTTGGCTTTTAAGTGAAATAAAATGGGAAAAATCAACCAAAAATCAGCCATTTTCTCCTTCATCTAGCCGAAAATTTGGAGGTTCTCTATAGCTAGGGTTTCAAGCTTTCCAAGCTCAATAGTAAGTGCTCCCAAGCCCCGTTTTTCATGCTATTTGTATTTTTGAAATCCCGGTAGCTTGCTCTCTTCATTTCTACCCGTATTTCATGCTAGGGTTCTTGTTTAAAAATTTACCCATGCATGATTTAATTGTATTTTGATGGATTATGGAGGAATATGAAAGATTAATATGTGTTAAACATCTTTTTCTAGTTGATTTTCATGAGAAACACTTATAATGACCATTTTGCAAAAGATGTAAATATGTGGTAGAAATGAGAAAATAATGGATAATGTGGGCTACCATAAGAAGGAAAAGTGTTTGGCTAGGCTTGGGTGAGATAGAAATTGCATGTGTTTCATTATACGAGCCTAGGGACTAAATTGTAAAAATGACAAAGGTTGGGAGAAAAAACGGCCATTTGGACCGAGGGTGAGAATTAGACTTCAAATGTATAATGTAGTGTATTAATGAGTTAATTTTGTTGATATAGACCTCGAGGAACAAATTTCAGAGGTCGATCGAGGTAAACGCAAGGTTTCGGAGTAACCGAAACACAATCCCAAAAAGAATACCAGGTAAGTTCGAATAACTTAAAGTAAACCCCTAATATGCATAATTATATGATTTATGAATGCATGATGATTGCATTTGTTATTGGCATGAAATATCATAGAAATGCATATTTGATGATAACATGTGAAAAATGTCTCGGTTAAGGTTGAAAAAGGGAATTCGATGGACAGACCCTGTTTGACATGTTAACTGGGATCCTGCATGTGTTGCAGTAAGGATTTAGCCCAGACGGATAATCCGTGATCTCAAGTATGAAAAGGATCTAGCCTGGATGGGTGTTCCTTGAATGATCAAGCTTCCCGAATAATATGTGTGCATTATGGATTTAGCCCGGACAGGTAATCCGATTAGGGTCTGAATTTAGCCTAGACTGGTAATTCAGATCCGAGCTTATTAAGGGTGTTTTATCATCATAAGGGATTTAGCCTAGATTTGTAATCCCGACATCACGTTATGAGTTCATGATATGGGGCATTTAGCCTGGACTGGTAATCCTTCCATGAGATGAGAGGTTCGCGGGAGCGCATATATGTGAAATGATCATTCGTAAGAATTAACGGATAATGGGTATTCCATCGAGATTTCCTAGAAACTCAACGAGATTAACATGGGATATATATATGTGAATGAAATGTTGAATGATGAGCTCATCTAGTTAAATTACATGATACATGATTATGTGAATAACTCATTGATTGAGTGCATGTAATAGGAAATCATTTCATAATGGATGATTTCATGAATTAAGTATGGATGTATGCTAATTACTCGGTAAGTTTACTTTCCGGTTATTCGAGCTTACTAAGCATGAAAATGCTTAGCCCTCTCTTTTTCCCTGTCTCACAGAGTTCAAGGACTTATAAGGATTGGAGGACAATTGGAGAGTCGACACACTATCAACTAAACAAGCTTTGGTATAAAGACTTTGTTTATTTTGTTCAATGGCATGTATAGTATTTTTGAGTATTTTGTTATATGTGTCATTTGATTTGCCAAGTAAAGGCATGTAGAAATATGTTTATCTCTTTGTATATGGCTATGAAAATTGGTTTAATTTGAGTAGGCTATGACCTACGATTTTATGCATAGTTTTAATTACAAATGATGGGTTGCTATCAATTGGCAACGAATCACATGAATGAGCCAATTTCGGATGGATTAATGTAACATGGGAACCCATGACACTGAAGAGGAAATAACCATTTATTTATGAAACCAATGATATGAGGTTTCCATACAACTATTTTCATTAAGATTATTTACAAGCGTAAAATTATGTTTTCTCTCAAACTTGGTAACTACTAGGCACAAGTAGTGGAAAGGGGCGACTAAAGGCTTGGAAAATAGCCTAATAAAGTCCACATGGTTGGACACACGGGCGTGTCTCTAGGCCGTGTGTGACACACGATTCCTTCCCACGGCTATGTGTTAAGGCCGTGTGTCCCCTACACTTAAAATTTTAGCTTAAAGTTATACACGAGTAGGCCACACGGGGGTGCACTATGGCCGTGTTAAAATGACAATTTCGTCCACGGGTAGGCAGCACAGACGTGTTCCATGGTCGTGTTGATAAGTCAGTGTTGCCCAGGGTTGAAGGGCATGGGCATGCCCCAATATACACGGGCGTGTGAGTCCACATGGCCCACCTACACGGGCGTGTGTCCCTTTATGTTAAGGAAAATTTTCTGAGGAGGCCAAGGTTAAACGAACATGCCCGTATTTGCACCGCATTGCCTTCCTATATGTTATAGGTCTCGAAGGCCTATACAAGGGATGAGATGTTCATGATTAAAAAGTTTTAAATTCAAATGAAATTTTGTGACCCGAGTTAGTATACTGAAAGTGTAAAGTTTCGGTAATGCCTCGAGCCCTGTCCCGGTGTTGGATACGGGTTAGGGGTGTTACAAAGTCATTGTACATTTTCACACTACCCCGGTGGATAGACAAACAACCACTATATGTCTCTCGTAAAATCTTTTGAATGAGCTCATTATCCTTGGGTACACAAATTTTGTCTCGATACATCATACAACCATCGGTACCAATACTAAACTATGATTCGTTTCCCATCTTACACTGAGTCATTTTTGCTTGCAAGTCCCTATCACCTTTTTGAGCCTTACAAATCTCTTGAAGGAATGTAGGTCTAGCTCTCATCTTGGCTGGAATCAAGCCATCATCAATCACGGTCGACTGAGTATTCATAGCCCTCAAGGCGAACAATGATTTCCTACTCAATACATTGGCTACTACATCAGCCTTTCCGGGGTGGTAGTCAATCACCAACTCGTAATCCTTTATCATCTCTAGCCACTTTCGTTACCGTAGATTTAACTCTTTCTTAGTCACCAAATACTTGAGGCTTTTATGGTCAGTGAACACTCGACATCTCTCTCCATACAAATGGTATCTTCAAATTTTTAATGTGAAAACGATGGCTACTAGCTCCAAATCATGGGTCGGGTAATTCTTCTCTATTTACTTTAGCTGTCTTGAGGAATAGGCTATTACCATTCCTTCTTACATAAGCATGCACCCTAACCCATTCAATGATGCATCACTATACACCACCAAACTCTTTTCCTGGTTCCGGTTGCACTAAAACTGAGGCTTTGGTCAACAAAGGCTTTAGTTTCTCGAAACTCTGTTGACACTTTTTTGTCCATTCAAACTTGACATCCTTTTGTAACAACCTTATCATCAGAGTAGCTATCATCAAGAATCCTTTAACAAATCGTCTGTAGTACTCAGCTAAGCCTAGAAAGCTTCTGATCTCTAACAGATTCTTTGGTGGTTTCCACTCAACAATAGCCGAGATCTTTCTTGGGTCAACTCTAATTCCATCTCCCGACACGATGTGTCCTAGAAATCCTACTTCTTTAAGCCAAAATTCACTCTTATTGAACTTGGCATATAATTGCTTAACTCTTAAGGTTTGTAAAACTGTTCTCAGATGCTTCGCGTGTTCACACTCATCACGTGAGTAAATCAACATGTCGTCGATAAAGACCACCACGAACTTATCCAAATACGGCAGGAAAATGCGATTCATCAAGTCCATATATGCTGCAGGGGAATTTGTTAAATCGAAGGGCATAACAAGAAACTCATAGTGCCCATACCTCGTCCTAAATGCGGTTTTTGATACATCTTGCTCCTTAACCCTTAGTTGGTAGTAGCTAAACCTTAAGTCAATCCTAGAAAACATGGTGGCTCCCTTCAACTGATCGAACAAATCATCGATCCTTGGCAAGGGATACTTGTTTTTCACAGCGACCTTGTTGAGCTGTCTGTAATCTATACATAATCTCACCGATCCGTCCTTTTTCTTCACAAATAGCACAGGGGCACCCCACGGAGAAAAACTTGGTCTCGCCAAACCCTTGTCAATTAACTCTTGTAGTTGAACTTTCAACTCCTTTAACTCCGTAGGAGCCATCCTGTATGGAGCAATCAAGATGGGTGCCGAACCAGGGACTAACTCAATTCCAAATCTGGCTTCCCTCGCTGGAGGCAATCCGGGTAATTCCTCTGGAAACACATCTGTGAACTCACATACCACTGGTACCGACTCAATCTTCAATTCAGATACTTGAGTATTCAACACAAAAGTGAGGTAAGCTTCATACCCTTTTCTCAAAATCTCACTGCCGACATGGATGATATCACTACAGGAGAAATGTCTAATTCACCCGTTTCAACCTAAGAACATCCCCATTTTCACATTTCAACTCAATATATTTCCTTCCACAGTCTGCTACAAAACTATGAGAAGTTAACCAATCCATCCCAAGGATTACGTCAAATTCATTAAACGACAATAACATCAAGTTAGCCGGAAAATAATGACCTCTAATCGTTAAAGGACAATTTCTACACACTTGGTCAACTAACACATGTTTGCCTAGAGGGTTCGACACTTTTCCAACAAATTCAGTGCAGCCGACTAGCATGTTCATACAGGGTATCAATTCCATACAAATATAAGAGTGAGTAGACCCCGGGTCAATTAAAGCAACAATAGATATATTGTGGATAGAAAAGGTACTCGTAATCACATCGAGAGACTCTGCCTCTTCTCAGGCATGTATAGCATAAGTCCTTACAGACGCTCTGCCCTCGAACCTCCCAGCAACATCTCTAGGCATACCTCTACTGCTATCCCCAATTCCCGGGTTCTTATGTGGTCTACCCCTTGAAGGAGCACTTCTCGTCCTCACTTCTTTCTTTTTCTCTTTATTATCCAACTCGGGACAGTTACTAATAAAATGGTCCAACAACTCACATTTAAAGCAGCTTCTGGTCTATTCGGGTGAGCACTACCAACACTCGCGATAGAAGTAGTTTGAGCTTTCGACGTCGTGTGTTGCTTGTTCTTCTTTCTACCAAAAAACTCTACTGAAGCATTCGATCGGGTAGTGAATTCTCTCAACCTTTTAGATGATGACTCGATGTCAGGTTTTCTCTTCTCTTTGGCCAATTCCTCGGCCTTACATGCTCTCTCCACTAGCACCATAAATTCCCTCAATTTTAAGATGCCAACTAATAATCGAATGTCTTCATTCAATCCATCCTCAAATCTCTTTCACATGATAGCTTCAGTAGATACGCACCCCCTAGCATATTTGCTGAGAGTCACGAACTCATGCGCATACTCTGTTACTGTCATTCGGCTTTGCTTTAGTTCGAGAAATTCTTTCCTTTTTTGGTCAATAAACCTTTGGCTAATATACTTTTTATGGAACTCTTCCAGGAAAAATTCCCAAGTTACTCTCTCTCGGTACCACTGACACGAGAGTAGTGTACCATTGATAGGCCGAGTCTCGTAGGAGTAACACCACATATTTCATGCACTCCTCAGGCATGCACAATAACTCATCAAATACCCTAATGGTATTTTCCAACCATAACTCTACTCTTTCTGGGTCATCATCAATATTAGC
Organism: Gossypium hirsutum; assembly: GCF_007990345.1. NCBI lineage: Eukaryota > Viridiplantae > Streptophyta > Magnoliopsida > Malvales > Malvaceae > Gossypium > Gossypium hirsutum. The sequence continues at coordinate 86,700,350 of NC_053433.1, read as the reverse complement.
CCGAAATTCCTTGGCCCATTGTTTACGGATTCTGTCCACTAGAGGTTTCTCTCTCCTAGTCATCTCTACTCTTTGAGGAGCTATATGAACGGGTTATGGAATTGGGGGGGATAGGGGAGATGGAATATTAAGGATTCGCACGAACGAAATCCGAATACCACACATCCATCATGTAGAGGTAAGCTTCTCTAGCCCCTCCCCATGACTCATTGTCACGGGCCCACTATCCACTGGCGCGGTCTCTTCTACAGGAGCTCGCGCATTATTCTCCACGTCATCCGCCATAGCGACGTCCAGATCAATTTACTATATATAAAAACACAATTTATCTCATCAAGAGTTATCATACTATCATTATACAATTATAGCATGTATAGTTAGACTCATACTCACACTAGGTTAGTCCTAGAACTACACCATAGCTCGATACCATTAAATGTAACACCCCACACCCGAGCCCTACGTCGGGACGAGATACGAGGTGTTACCACACTTCATCACATACATACAATCATTTCGATATCATTAAGACTTGGTCAAATTATAAACTTTTTTGAACTTTGTGTAAACTCCTTAATATGGGCCTACAAGGCCCCAAACATCCATTTGAAACCATTCGGGACCAACCCGGGTCCTTTAACTAACTTTAGAAAAATAACTCTTGAAATAGGGCACACACCCATGTGGAAGGGAAACATGCCCTTGTGGTCATTATAACATGGTCGTGCTGATAGCCTGTGTGACACACACGACCTAAACATCTAGGGACACGCTTGTGTCCCATGCTCGTGTGAACTAAATTCTAAATTCGAACCTAAAGGGGTTTTTGCATGGCCTGGCACACGCCTGTGTTTATGGCTCGTGTCCCTCACACGGCCATGACACGCCCGTGTCTTAGCCCGTGTCTAAAAACATTGACATTTTGTTTCTGACGTCAGCATCCAATTAGGGGTACACGACCAAGGCACACGCCCATGGCCAGAGGCTGTGTCCTCCACACGGTTGAGACACACGGCCATGTCTCTGTCCGTGTGTTTACTACCATGCATACTGACTTGCAAATTTTACATGCAGGGGACACACGGCCAAGCAACACGCCCATGGGGCTGACTGTGTGTCACACACAGCCTAGACACACTCCCGTGTGTCTACCCATGTAGACAATATAAGGCTATCTACCAAGCCTTTTTGCCACTCTCAAACACCATCTAATGCCAACTAACATATCAAAGTCTATCTTAATATGATTTATCAACCAAACAACCGTAGCTAAGGCCTATATACATTTCTTATATTCAACCAAGCCAACAATTTCGCATTCATGAAAGACTATCTTGCATTCATATATAAACTTTCAATATTAGCCATTCTCCATGGCCTTATACAAAATGAATCAAATGCTAAAGTAAGCTAACACATGGCCAATTAACAATGACACAAAACTCAAAAGTCAGGTTCCTATACATGCCATAATCAAAATAAAAGATCTAAACTATACCAAGTGCTTCGGATGATAGTGTGACTGGCTTCTCCGATGTAGGTGTAAACTGAAAAATATATAGTATTTTTCCTATATAAATTATCACATTTTTACTTAAATTTGTTGTTAAAACCAATTAATCGTTTAATAAATTAATGAAATATGTGAAATTATGAAAACAGGACATAGAAATTATTAAAATGTGATTTTATGCTTTATTATATAGTTTTCATGCATAAAATGGCTTATTTTATATTCAATTGAGCATATTATATTTTTATGACATAAAGTGGGCCATGCATGACTAAATTAAATAATAAAATATAAAATTATATTTAATAATTCATTTAAAAATATTTCATTAATAATTTGGGTTTTAATTAATTTAATTAAGTTGGTAAAATTTAATTCTTTGGTCCTCTAACTTATTGATTTATTTTTGGAAAGGTCTGAGAGCTTTAATTTGATTACAAAACCGTCCAAATGGATGGCCAAGTCAACCCAAAATTTGGCTGAATATGGAAGTTCATAAACCATCTTTTGGTTTAATTACATAAGGTCCTTAAAGAGTTGAAGAAACCAGAGATTTGCCCAAAGATTTTTTGGTGAATAAGTCTTAGTCCTGAGTTGTTGTGGCACTCAAATTGACCAAGAATCAAGAAAAATCAGCCACATTCCCTCAATTCATGGCCGGCCACCCTTGGAAGGAATTTTGAAAGATGGACACTCCTATTTTTAGCAAACTAGCTCCAATGCCTCACATATAAATAAGAGCCCCTTTCTCACTTTTTCATTCATCCCTTGTCCCCTCATTCATCATTCTTTCCTCTCTCAACTCTCTTAGCCCTCACGCCTATCATCATCTTTGCTTAAAGATTTTTAGCAAATTAGCCTCTTAAAGAACCCTTGGTCGGCCACCTCGGAGAGGCATCAGCAAAGAAGCAAAGCGAAGGAACGAAGGAGCTCTCATCAGTCAGAGTCTTGGGTGACAGCCACTCTGAATTGGGTTTAATCTTTCTTACTTTTATTTAATTCAAGAATGTTTGCTATGTCTTTTTTTGTTCTTGTTTACAACAATGATAACTTAATTTTATTTAAGCTAGGATGATTGCTTTGATTTAATAATAATTATTTGATTCATGCTTATAATATTTATGCCTCAATAGATTATGTTTTGAATTAAAATCAATTCTGTATTTCATTCATACGTGATTGAAATGCACTTGAATTAGCTGAGCGATCCTAACTAGACGACGGCTAATGGATGCATAATTGAAATGTGCATGCTCAATTTAGATCCTAACCTAATTAAATTGTAGGTTGTATAACATCCCTAACCAGGCTCTGTTATCTACATAGTTTTTAGATTTGTGTGATTAAACTGTTTCAAACCTAACACATCCCTGTTACCTTGCATGAATATTAAGAAACCCTTAGTAAATAAGGATCAGTAAAATGTGTATTTACTAAGTAAAGGATTTCGAAAGGACCTAACGTGGCTTCCAAACTCGTGAAAGATCGAGTTGCCATGGACTATTTTTTCGAATATTGATAAGCATGTTGATAATAATTTGAGTTTAATTAAAGTAATTGTCCTAGCTTATTTATGTTATAATTGTTGCTTATTGTGTTGATTCTGCTAAAATCTATTTATGTTATAATTGTTGCTTATGGTGTTAATTTTGCTAAAATCTATCTCATTCATATAGTTTGCATATTTAGGATAAATTGCATTAGGGATCATTGTTTTAGTTTCACATACTTAATTTTTCATCACTTCTCAATCATATTGTTTTTATTTATCAAATTGTTAATACACATTTAAAAATTAAGTGACTTAGCACAAATACAATCCCTATGGAGATGATAACTCGATACCTACTTATTACTTGATAATGACTGTGTACACTTGCACAAACCCGAGTGTTACAAGTTTTTGGAGTCATTGTCGGGGATTGTCAACTGTTGCCATAGTTATTTTTTGTGAAATTATTTATTTTCAATTTGGTTATTTCTAACAGTACTAACTTATTCATTTCAATTTTTTAATTTTCTTTTCAAGTGTTTATGAGCATAGATTGGATTATCGATTTACTCCCAGTAGACCCTGAAGTTGAGAGAACTTTTAGAAAAAAAAAAGACGTGAACAAATAGCTCCGAGACAGAATGAGATGGACCTTGGAAATCAAAATCAAGACCAAGGTAATGAAGCTGAACATGTACTAAATCCTATACTCATTGCCGATGATAGAGATCGATGCATCAGACAATATGCTGTGCCGCTTTTCAATGAGTTAAATCCAGAAATTAAAAGGCCAGATATTGAAGCAACCCAATTCGAATTGAAACCAGTGATGTTTTAAATGCTACAAATGGTGGGCCAATTTAGCGGAATGCCCACAGAAGATCTACATCTCCACCTTCGATTGTTTATGGAAGTGAGTGCTTCATGTAAGATAGCCAGTGTGACTGAAGATGCGTTGAGGTTGAAGTTGTTTCCGTACTCGTTGCAAGATTGAGCACGAGCATGGATCAATTCATTGCCACCAAGTTCTATATCTACATTGAAATAATTAGCAGAGATATTTTTTGTTAAGTATTTCTCGCCTAGCAAAAATGCTAAGTTGAGGAACGAGATCACAACTTTCCAACAATTAGATGAAGAGTCCTTGTATGAGGCTTGCGAGCGATTCAAGGAGTTACTTCATAAGTGTCCTTATCATGGGATTCCTCATTGTATCCAATTGGAGACATTCTATAATGGTCTCAATGCACATACAAGATTGATGGTAGATGCTTCTGTGAATGGTGCAATTTTGTCTAAGTTTTATAATGAGGCTTATGAGATCATCGAGAGGATCGCGAGCAACAACTATCAATGGTCAACAAATCAAACAGCTTTAGGAAGACGTATAGCCGGAGCTCATAAAGTTGATGCTCTCACTTTATTATCAGCTCAGGTATCGTCTATTTCCTCTATGTTAAAGCAGTTTACCACTAATGGTACTAATAATTTTCCAGCTCATCCACCAAGTCCCTTTAAAGTAGATTCCTGTGTGTACTGTGGGGAAGGTCATTCTTTTGAGAATTGCTCATTGAATCCCCAGTATACTATATGGGGAACCAACATCAAATAGGAGTGGATATGGACCCCAATCCAACTTTTATAATCCTTCATGGTATAATCACCCCAACTTTTCTTGGAGCAACCAAGAAAATAGACCAAACAACAACTTTATGTAGCATAGACCCAACCAATCTCTGGGGTTTAATCAACAAGCTCCAAAACCACCTCAAGCTAAATCATCAAATAGTTTGGAGAACTTGTTGAAAGCATACATGGTGAAGAATGACGCTTTGATCCTGAGTCAAGTAGCAGCACTGAAAATTTTGGAAAACCAAATGGGTAAGTTAGCTACGGAGCTTCATAATAGACCACAAGGAATCTTACGAAGCAATACTAAGAATCTTGGGTAAAATTTTGGTAAAATTGTGGAACCCCGATTGATTGATGTTGAGGACAAGCTTGTTGAAAAGGGGGAAAGTCAACCAGCTGTTGAAGTCCCTACACCAAAAGAGTTAGAATCTGCAAAGACTGACACGGTAAATCCTAACTTAGTGAATTCAGATACTTTAACATTTTCTTTGGATGTAAATGTACCTACTCAAAAGAGTTGTTGGGTTCAATCGAAAGTTCCATCACCTTCATATCCACAAAGATTGCAGCAATACAAGGAGAAACATGAGGTGCAATTCAAGAAGTTTTTGGATGTTTTGAAGCACTTACACATCAATATTCCATTGGTGGAGGCTTTAGAACAAATAATGAATTATGTGAAGTCCATGAAGGATATACTATCCAAGAAGAAACGATTGAGTGAGTATGAAACTGTTGCTCTGAAAAAGGAGTGCAGTGCGTTCCTACAGAACAAGCTACCACCAAAATTGAAGGATCCAGGAAGCTTTACGATACCCTGTAACATTGGTGAATCGTATTGTGGTAAAGCTTTGTATGACTTAGGAGCAAGTATCAACTTGATGCCTAAGTCTATTTTCAAGATGCTAGGGATAAGAGAAGTAAGACCTACAACTGTGATGCTCCAGCTAACGGATAGATATTTAGCATACCCTGAAAGAAAGATCGAGAATGTTTTGGTAAGAGTCAATAAATTTATTGAAGTAGATTTTGAAGTAGATAAGGAAGTGCCAATTATCCTCGGGAGACCTTTCCTAGTCACGGGAAGAACGTTAATTGATGTGCAGAAATGCGAACTCACCATGCGAGTTCAAGACGATCAGGTAACTTTTAACATTCTTAAAGCGATGAAATTTCCTAATCCGACAGAAGAATGCTTAGTTATGGAAGAAATAGAAACCTTGATTTTTATGGAAAGCCATCTTGAAAAAGATCCATTGGAGAAAGCCTTAGGGTTTGACCCTTTAGAGGATGAAGAAGGTGAAGGAAACATAGCTGTGATGGAAGCCAACCTGGAGAATTTTATTCAATCCACACGGCTTCTACCGTTGGATTTGGAAGTCAGAGGATTTGTACAACCCAAATTGTCAATCAAAGAACCACCTACACTCGAACTAAAGGTACTTCCTTCCTATTTGAAATACGTTTATTTAGGAAATTGTTCTACTTTTTCTGTGATTATTTCAGCCGAACTGACAAAAGATAAAGAAGAGAAATTAATTTATGTTCTAAAGAAATTTAAGAAAACAATTGGTTGGACTATAGCTGATATTCAAGGTATAAGCCCTTCATTTTGCATGCACAAAATTATTCTAGAGGAAGTTGAAAAAGCTCGAATTGATGGGCAACGGAGGCTTAATCCTATTATGAAAGAAGTTGTGAGAAAGAAAGTGATCAAATGGAAAGATGCAGGAATCATCTATTCTATTTCAAATAGTTCGTGGGTAAGTCCGGTACAGTGTGTGCCAAAGAAATGTGGAATTACGATTGTTGAGAATGAGTGTAACAAATTGATCCCAACAAGAACTGTTACTGGTTTGAGAATTTGTGTTGACTATAGAAAGTTGAATAAAGCCACTCGAAAGGACCATTTTTCGTTGCCTTTTATGGATCAGATGTTAGATCGACTGGAAGATAATGAATTCTATTATTTTTTAGATGGTTATTTGGGATATAACCAAATAGTTGTTGCTCCGGAAGACTAACATAAAACAACCTTTATTTGTCCGTATGGTACGTTTGCTTTTAGGCGAATGCCTTTTGGTTTATGCAATGCACCTGCAACATTCCAACGATGCATGATGGTAATATTCACTGATATGCTTTTAGGCGAAGAGACGAATCTAGTCCTTAACTGGGAGAAATGTCATTTTATGGTTAAGGAAGGGATTGTCTTAGGGCATAGAATTTCAAAGAAAGGAATTGAAATCGACAAAGAAAAGGTGGACGTAATTAAAAGATTACTGGCCCAAATGAATGTGAAAGGAGTCTGAAGTTTCTTAGGTCATGTCGATTTTTACCGAAGGTTTATCAAAGATTTTTTGAAAATTTCTAAACCACTACGTTCATTGTTAGAGAAAGATACAGTGTTCGATTTCAACAAAGTATGTTTAGAAGCTTTTGAAGAGCTGAAAAAAGGTTAATCGCAGCCCCAATAATCATTACACCCGATTGGAGCACACCTTTTGAGTTGATGTGCAATACAAGTGATTACGCTGTTGGAGCTATGATGAGTCAAAGAAGGAATAAAGTGTTCCACCCCATTTACTATGCAAGTAGAACCTTGACGGGAGCCCAACTCAATTATACGGTAGCTGAAACGGAACTATTTGCTATAGTTTTTGCTTTTGACAAATTTAGCTCATATCTTATAGGTATCAAAGTTACAGAATTTAATGACCATGTGCTTATTAAATACTTACTCACAAAGAAAGATGTGAAACTGAGGCTAGTTTGTTGGATATTTTTACTCGAAGAATTTGACCTTGAGATCCAAGATAGAAAAGGTTTTGAAAATCAAGTAGCTGACCATCTGTTGAGGTTGGAGCAAGATGAGGTAACTCGATCATATGTGCCTATCAACGAGAATTTCCCAGATGAGCACTTATTTGAGGTGAGTCAAATTCATGAAACACCTTGGTTTGCTGATTTTGCTAATTATCTTGCATGAGGAATAATTCCTCGAGAATTGACATACCAACAAAGGAAGAAATTCCTTCATGATGTCGTTATTATTTATGAGAGGACTAGTTCTTGTTTAAACAGTGTGTAGATAATATAATCCAAAAGTGTGTAGCTGAAAGTGAGATTGCTGAGATCTTACATCATTGCCATTCATCTCTAAGTAGGGGACACTTTGGTGGTGTACGTACCACAGCAAAGATTTTGCAAGCATGTTTCTTTTGGCCTACACTATTTAAAGATGCTTATGCTTATGTGAAGAACTGTGATAGATGCCAAAGGAGCGGAAACATATCACGGAGGAATGAGATACCTTTAACAAACATTTTGGAGATTGAATTATTCGACATATGGGGCATTGACTTCTTGGGACCATTTCCTTCTTCATGTGGGAACAAATACATCTTAGTTACTGTGGATTATGTGTCCAAGTGTGTTGAAGTTGAAGCATACCCTACAAATGATGCCAAGGTAGTCATACGATTCCTACATAAGCATGTGGTTACATGATTTGGGACATAGGTGCTATTATTAGTGATGAAGGTTCTCACTTTTTGAACAAATGGCTTAAGTGGTTGCTTGGAAAATATGATATGAAACACAAGATTGCTACTGCTTATCACCCTCAGTCTAATAGGCAAGATGAAAGAGTGAACTGTGAGATCATAGGTATCCTTAAAAAGGTAGTATGCCCTAGCAGAAAAGATTGGTCTTGAAGGCTCAATGACGCATTATGGGCCTATCGAACAGCATTTAAGATGCCGTTAGCAATGACTCCTTATCAGTTGGTTTTTGGGAAGGCATGTCATTTTCCATTAGAATTGGAGAATAGAGCTCACTGGGTTGGGCTTTGAGGAAATTGAACTTTGATCTTAAGCAACTCGGTGAGAGAAGAATGTTACAACTGGATGAGTTGAAGAGTTGAGGTTGTTTTCCTATGAGAATGCCAAACTGTGTAAAGAAAGATAAAAAAGATGGCCAAACTATGTAAAGAAAAATAAAAAAGATGGCATGATAGTCATATACGACCTCGTGAGTTTAAAGAAGGTCAGAAGGTTTTATTGTTCAATTCAAGGCTGAAGTTATTTCCTAGGAAGCTGAAATCCCAATGGGAAGGACCTTATACCATCTATCGAGTTCCTTATACCATCTATCGAGTTTATCCTTATGGAGCTATTGAATTATACGACAATCACGGAGGTATGTTTAAAGTTAATGGTCAACGTCTCAAACATTATTGGGATGGTGAAGTTAAGCGAGTTGAATCCTCGTTCAAATTAACGGACCCTTGATTTTTCACAAACTTGTTTTGTAAATAAATAATTAGGATTTATTTTCTTAATTTAGTACATTTAATTAATTCTGTCTAAGGAGATTGGAGCTTAATCGGGATCGTTGTGACCCATCCAACCTTTCCTACGAATTAATTTAATGTAATTTATTGAGAAGAGATTTTCTAATTAAGATTTAAAATTTCTTTTAGTTCCATTTGTTTTGTTTAAATTTTAAATTTTTATAAAGGGGGTCAAATTTGGCCCAAGTACTAATCAGTTTCTTTAGTAAGATACAATGTAAATTTGAGGCCCAAGAAACAAAAAGAGGAAAAATTCCACACCTATTACCGCCACTTCCATTGCTTGCCGCCCAAGTAACCTTAATGTAGCTAAGTTTTTACTACATGTTGCCCTAAATTTTCCCTATATCAACCCCTCTTCATTCTACTATTTTTCATATCCCTCAAACCAATTTGCTTAAACCCAAAAAAAATCCCTAAACTTTTCTCTTATGCTGTCAACCTCAAATCTCGAAAGAAACCCTAGGTTTTTTCCCCTTTGCCGAAATCTATTATTGTCGCCGCAAAAAAATCACCGGGGCATCAACGTCGCTATCGCACGTAGCCGTTATCACTGTCGTACACCACCATTGCTGCCGCACGTTGCCTTGCTGTCGCAAGGTTTGCCTAGCAAGTCCTACCCACTTTTCAATTTCTCCTCTTCCCCTATAAGCAGAACTTTTCCAAATTTTCAGGAAAATACCATGCCTCGCAAAATAACTAGATCGTCAAAGACTACTCCTAAAAATCAGATTGTGATCGATGAAGAAGTGAAAGAGAGATTTGATTCAATTTTCAAGCATCAACCTATGATGCTAGAAAAAGGTTTTAACATGAAGAGTAATGATTTGATGGTTGTCCCTATGCTAATTAAAAAGACAATTAATACTCTCAAGTGGGAACAATTTTGTGATGCTCGTGCACTTCCCGATGATGAACTAGTTCGAGAGTTCTATGCAAGTTTGACCACACAAGATTCCATTGAGGTCATTGTTCGGAAGAAAAAAGGTACCTCTTACCTATAAGTCCAACAATGATTTGTTTAACTTACCTGATGTTGAAGAAGATGAGTACTACCCTTTGATGAACAACATCAATTGGGATTTTCTTCAACAAGTGCTATGTTGTAACAAATTCGGGATCCCAATGGATTATAAGAAATTATGGGAGCCATTCTTGCCGAAGGGTATACCTAAAACCAATAGCAAAGGTATGATTTTATTTTGTTCGCTACAATTTTATGCCTATCTCACACAGTTCCATCATCTCGATGGAACGAATGCTCTTGTTATATGCAATCTTGATAGAAAAGTTCATTAATGTTGGGAAAATTATTCTCAATAAGATTTATGACTATGCTAAAAAGAAGACAAGAAGTGCTTATTTCCCATCATTAATCACTTCACTTTGCTTAAGGGCTCGTGTTAAAACACAAGCGAATTTGAAAGGGCAATATGTCCAAGGATGCATTACAAGTCATGATCTAGAAAGGTTTATAGAGAAGGTGCATGAGCTGAATCATGGTGAACATGTGACAGCCCTAATTTGACCATAGTCAGAAAGTGGTTTCGGGACCACAAAACCGAGTTATAAAAATAATTAACTGTTATATTCTATGCTTATTGTATGTGTACATGCATGTGTGAAAGTTTCATGCTTTAATTTTTTCATTTGTATGTGAAATTTATTAAATAGGACTTATGTGAGATAATTGTGAAATGTGATAGGTAAATTTAAAAGTGGTCTATTAATGCATGTTATAAAAAGGTTGGACTTGCATGTCAAATATCCATTTTTATTTATAGTGGTCGGCCATGATGATGCTTTTATATTAAATATATGTATTAATTATTAGTTAAATGGCTTTATACTTTATAATATAGATGAATAAAATAAAATAATAATAGAAAGAATGGTGAAGAAAACAAAGTCTCATCTTTGTTCTTTTTAGCCGAATCTAAAGAAAGAAAAAGAGGAGCAAGACATTCGGCCATTTGAATCATAAGGAAGGTTAGTAAATTGTGTTAGATTTTTTAAATTCTAGCTTATTTTAGGTTAATCATCATGTTTCTTACTTAGCCCATGCCAAAATTTTGAATTTTGATGGATGAATTGAACATTCGGTTATGGTTGATAAAGAAGGAATTTGATTATTGCCTTTAAGTTTTGATGAAGAATTTGTTGATGAAAGAAGTTGATCTTGTTAAAAGTATGAATTGTTAATGCTCATATGTGTAATAGCCGAACATGGAGTTGCTTAATGTCTTGAACAAATGCCGTTTAGGTGTTTTGAATTGAGTAAATTAGATGTTTAAACATCTAAGGATTCGGCATTGTTCATAATTCTTTTTTTTAGGGTATGATTTTGAATAATATAAGTATTGGAATGTGAGTAATGTTATGCATAGGTAAAATTATTATGTTCGGTTTTGCTAGTATATATGTATAATTAATCCATTTTACTAATTATATATATACGGTGATTAAAAATAAGATCTTTGATGACTTGTGTTTAATGGCATTCGACCAAAGTCTGTAAGTGCTTGTTAATTCAGTTTAAATGTATAGGTACTAATTACCTTGTATTTGAAATTTTGAAGAATAAGTAGTAATTAATTAAAATGATGAAAACTAAATTTTGAGTTTGATTAAGTTGGGCATTCGGCATTACCTATAAAATTGAATATGAAGGTTGGGTTGAATAGTTAGAAATGAATGGGTCATATAGTAATCATCAATGGAATTGCATGCATATGAGTATGAATGTATTTGTGTGTGTGTGCGACATTATTGATAAATAGCAAGTGGAAATGTGATAAATGTTCAATAAGTTTATATTCGTATATATATATATGGTTGAATTCTTGCATAAGACAGCATAATAAGTTAGGTGAATCTTTGTTTGTGCATGCGATTTTGATAGAGATTAAATAAGCATGAAATCGAGTCATGGCATGTTTTATAAAACATAATATGCATTGAAATTATATGATTGTCAGATGTGACTATTAAAGAATTAAAGTTGAGTAATTAATTAAACAAATTCATTTGTTTAAATTAAAGCTCAAGAGAAAAGAGGAACTAAATCCAATAGGGGAAAGGAGAAAGCAATCGAGTAGCCTATCCGCAACTGTTCAAAATATCCGAGGTAAGTTTAGAGTAATTGCCTTTAGTATAAAATTAATGATGTCTTGATATATATATACTAGATGAATTTTGATTTTTTTGGTTCTATTTGAATTAAGTTGTGTGGTAAATAATCTAAGTACATGATCTATTGTTGAATGACCAATTCAGCATAAGCTTGACTGGTGAGAGGTATATGTGATATGTATGTATGATTTTTTTTAAACCAAAATGAAAATGATGGTGTTCATATGAAGCTTATGTCCGAATGTAGCAAATGGCTACTAATGTGAAATGTTCCATAAGATGTGTTAGTAAATGTTTAAATATGTATGATATTTGATGTGTGTATCCGGGCTTAAAGACCCGCAGGCTATATGCTGGAATTGTATCCGGGTTTAAAAACCCACAGGCTATATGCTGGAATTGTATCCGGGTTTAAAGACCTACAGGCTATATGCCAGAATTGTATCCGGGTTTAAATACTCGCAGGCTTCGTGCTGAAATGGAATCTGGGTTAAAGACCCGTTGGCTCGTGTTAGAATTGTGTTTCGAGTTTTAAGACTTGACAGGACCTATGCCAGTAAGTTAAATAAGATTACGACATTGAATATTCGTGGTATCCATCGTCGAGTAAGTAATATATATATATTTTACATGTTAAGGTACGTATTATGTACTCATATGTGAATTGATTTCAAAGTAAATTATTAGTATCAAAGAACGATATATATATGTGTGGATGAATTCAGTATTTAAGAATAAGACAATGACCTATTCGGTCAAGGTATATCATCATATGAAAGTATGTGACTTAAAGTAATTGCTTAAGCCATATAGTATAGTGAAATATGTGCTGGAAATTTCTTATGTATTCATATATATATATTCGGCCAATAGGTTTTATAACTAGTGTACTTCTGCATATTCGGCCAAGTGAATGACAATTAGAATACGAATTTTGTGATACTCAATTTTCGATTTAAATGACAAGCTTTAATGGTATGAAATGCTTAAAACTTACTAAGCTTCGAAAGCTTACTCTGTTTCTTATTTTTCTGTTTTATAGATTGTTGATTTTGGCCACCGACTCGGGGATCGTCAGCAGTTCATCATACTATCAATTTTGTTGGTACAGTTATATTTTGGTCTTTTTTTTTAGACTGTTGGCAAAATATGTTTTGTAATTGTAAATATTTTGGCCATATGAAAATGGCATATATATATAACTCAAAGATCAGTACGTACGCAGCTCGATCTCTGTTTATGTTAATTAATGTGAATGAGATATTAAATGTTTAGCTCGATAATACCTCTTAGCCTAAACCGGCGATCGGACTCGGGCTAGGGGTGTTACATTTTATTGGTATTAGGGCTACGATTTCGTCGATTCTAAGACTAACGTAGAGTGTTTGGGTCTAGCTATACATGCCATATAGTATTAATACGGTAGTATGATGAATTCTGACAGTTAAAAAAGTGTTTTCGTTTAGTAATGGGTTCCGATCCCAATCGAGTGGTAGCTAATGACGTAGAGAGTGTAGCGCCTGCTCCCGCACATGGGAGAGCGTCGATGGACTCTCAACCTATCGCAAGCAATCAGAATGATGAGGCCAGACAGGCTTTTTATAGTGTGATGAATGATTGGTTCAACCAATACATTCGAACTAATGCGGCTACTCCACAACCCTCACTTCTGACAAATATGCCCTCTGCACCCACGATACCTCCAGTAATTAATCAGATGAGGTTGAATAAGCCCCCGGTTGACAGAATTCGAAAGCTACAGACAGTCATGATGCCGAGCAAGCTGAATTTTGGTTGGAAAACACTATTCGAGTACTTGATGAACTATCTTGCACAACCGATGAATGCCTAAAATGTGCTATATCTTTTCTACGTGATTCTGCCTATTATTGGTGGAATACATTGGTTTCTGTTGTACCCAGAGAGCGGGTGACGTGGGAGTTCTTCCAAACTGAATTCTGAAAAAAGTATATCAGTCAGAGGTTCATCGATTAGAAACGGAAAGAATTTCTTGAACTTAAACAGGGTTCCATGTCAGTTATTGATTATGAACGAAAGTTTGTCAGACTTAGTAGATATGCTCGGGAATGTGTATCGTCTGAGGCTATTATGTGTAAACGCTTCGAGGACAGGCTAAATGAAGATATAAAAATGTTTGATGGCATTCTTGAAATCAAAGAGTTCGTAGTACTCGTTGAGCAAGCTTGCAAAGCCGAGGAGCTGGAGAGTTTCGTAAGAGATCTTCTGGAAAGCCTTTTCAGCAATGATTGAAGAAATTTTGAGATGATTCGGGCCGATATAAGAACACTTCGGGCTCTTCTAGATGAGACCGTGATCGATCTCCTATGAGTACGCGAGCCACTTCAGTTGCTAGTGTTGGAAATGATCGTCGGGATAGGACCGAGTGCAAGTTTTGTGGAAAATGGCATTCGGGGAGTTGTAGATTTCATGATCGCTCTTGTTATAGATGCAGATTATTCGACCACTTCATCAAAGACTGCCCGAGATTGTCAGAGCAAAATGTAAATCAGATTGCAAAACTGAGTACTGCTACAGCTCGAGGTAGACCACCTAGGAATACAGGGAATGCTAGTGGTGGTCAGAGAGGGTCTAGAGATGCTACGACCAGATCCGAGGCTCATGCCCCCGCTAGAGCTTATGCTATACGAGCACGCGAGGATGCTTCTTCGCCTGATGTTAGTACCGGTACTTTCACTCTCGTTGATACTGATGTGATTGCATTGATTGACCCTGGTTCTACTCATTCATATGTATGTGAGACTTTAGCATCCAGTAAGACTCTACCTGTTGAGTCTACTGAGTTCGTGATCCGAGTGTCGAATCCCTTGGGTCGATATATGCTAGTCGACAAAGTGTGCAGGAAATGTCCCCTGATAATCTGAGGTTCCTGTTTTCCGGCCAATTTGATGCTTTTACCGTTTGATGAATTTGATGTTATTCTCGGTATGGATTGGTTGACCGTTCATGATGCAGTTGTGAATTGCAAAAGAAAGACTATTGATTTGAGATGTGCAAATGATGAGATAATCCGAGTTGAGTCTACTGATTTGAACGGGTTACCAGCAGTAATATCCTCGATGTTGGCTCAGAAATATGTAAAAAAAAGGGTGTGAAGCATATCTTGCATACGTATTTGATAGTAACGAATCAGAAAAGAAGCTTGAATCGGTACCAGTGGTTTGTGAGTATCCGGATGTTTTTCCCGATGAATTACCAGGGTTACCACCTGTTCGGGAGGTAGAGTTTGGCATTGAACTCGTACCTGGGACTACACCAATTTCGATAGCTCCATACCGTATGGCACCAACAGAATTGAAGGAATTGAAAACTCAGTTGCAAGAGTTGACGGATAGAGGTTTCGCTCGACCGAGTTTCTCACCTTGGGGTGCACTAGTATTGTTTGTGAAAAAGAAAGACGGAACCATGAGAATTTGCATCGATTATCGTCAATTAAATAAAGTGACAATAAAGAACAAATATCCGTTACCACATATTGATGATTTGTTTGATCAGCTGAAGGGAGCATCAGTGTTTTCAAAGATAGACTTGAGATCAGGTTATTATCAGTTGCGAGTTCGAGACTCAGATATACCTAAAACTAATTTTAGAACAAGATACGGTCACGACGAGTTCTTAGTGATGCCGTTTGGGCTCACTAATGCCTCTGCAGTATTTATTATCAGTGTTTGGACCGTTTTGTAGTTGTGTTTGTCGATGACATTTTGGTCTATTCGCGAGATGAAACCGAACATGCCGAACACCTGAGATTAGTGTTGCAGATTTTACAGGATAAGCAGTTATATGCTAAGTTCAGTAAATGTGAGTTCTGGTTGAGAGAAGTTAGCTTTTTGGGACATGTAGTATCTGCATCAGGTATTTGAGTTGATCCGAGCAAAATTTCAGCTATACTTGATTGGAAGCCTCCTAGAAATGTTACTGAAGTTCAGAACTTTTTGGGACTTGCCGGTTATTACAGACGGTTTATAAAGGGTTTCTCGATGATAGCCACACCAATGACGAAGCTACTTCAGAAAGATATTAAGTTCGAATGGTCAGAAAAGTGCCAGAAAAGTTTCGACCAACTGAAACCTTATTTGACTGAAGCTCCAGTGTTAGTGCAGCCCGAATCCAATAAAGAGTTTGTCATTTACAGTGATGCATCCTTGCATGGGCTGGGTTGTGTATTAATGTAATAGGGTCGAGTTGTAGTTTATGCATCGAGGCAATTGAAGCCATATGAGAAAAACTATCCGACCCATAATCTCGAATTAGCTGCCATCGTATTTGCTTTGAAAATATGGCGACATTACTTGTTTGGAGAGAGATGTAATGTATATTCGGATCATAAAAGCCTCAAACATTTGATGACTCAAAGAGATTTGAATCTGCGACAAAGACGTCGGCTTGAATTGTTGAAAGATTATGAGCTCGTCATTGACTATCACCCGGGAAAGGCCAACGTGTTTGCTGATGCTTTAAGTCGCAAGTCACTATTTGCTTTGCGAGCGATGAATGTACACTTGTCCTTTTCATCCAATAATGTGTTAGTAGCAGAATTAAAAGCCAAACTGTTATTGATTCATCAAATATGTGAAACTCAGAAAGTCGATGATGAATTGGTTGCTAATCGAGCTGAATGTGTTTTGAATGTGGATTCAGAGTTTCAAATTGACGACAATGATTGTTTGAGGTTCAGAAGTCGATTATGTGTTCCAAGAAATTTAGAACTTATTTCGATGATTTTGAATGAAGCTTATAATAGCCGAATGTCGGTCCATCCTGGTAGCACGAAAATATACAACGATCTGAAACGTCAGTTTTGGTGGCCTGGTATGAAACAAGACATTTCTGACTTTGTTTCGAAGTGTTTGGTATGTCAACAAGTGAGAGTGGAACATCAAGTGCCTTCAGGATTACTTCAGCTGATCATGATACCCGAATGGAAATAGGATCGAGTCACGATGGATTTTGTATCCGGGTTGCCATTGTCATCAAGCAAGAAAGATGCGATCTGGGTTGTTATTGATAGATTGACAAAGTCAGCTCATTTTATTCCCGTACGTATGGATTATTCACTTGACAAGCTAGCCGAGTTGTATGTTTCACAAATTGTGAGGTTACACGGGGTACCTATTTCTGTTGTGTCGGATAGAGATCTGAGATTCACATCGCGATTCTGTAAGAAATTGCAAGAAGCATTGGGTACTAAGTTGCATTTTAGCACCGCTTTTCATCCCCAGACTGATGGTCAATCTGAGCGGATCATTCAGATACTCGAGGATATGTTGAGATGTTGCATCCTTGAGTTTAGTGGTTCATGGGAACAATATTTGCCTTTGATTGAATTCGATTACAACAATAGTTTTCAATCAAGCATTAAGATGGCACCTTACGAGGCTTTGTATGGTCGTAAATGCCGTACACCGTTGTTTTGGACCGAGCCTAGTGAAAGTAAAATCTTCGGGGTTAATTTGATTAAAGATACTGAGCAGAAAGTAAAAGTGATCTGTGAAAGACTGAAAGTAGCTTCAGATCGTCAGAAGTCGTATGCGGATTTAAAATGAAAAGACATTGAATATCAGGTCGGAGACAAAGTGTTTCTTAAAGTTTCACCTTGGAAAAAGGTGCTCAGATTTGGTCGTAAAGGCAAATTGAGTCTGAGGTTCATCGGGCCGTATGAAATATCTGAACGAGTTGGGCCAATCGCATACAGATTGATTTTACCCCCTGAACTTGAAAAGATTCACAACGTTTTTCATATCTTGATGCTTCGTTGTTATAGATCCGATCCATCACACATAATTAATCCATCAGAGGTTGAGATTCAACCTGATTTGAGTTACGAAGAAGAATCGGTTCGTATTTTGGCTCGTGAAGTAAAAGAACTACGAAATAAGAAAATCTCATTAGTGAAGGTACTGTGGCTTAAACATGGGGTTGAAGAAGCTACATGGGAACCTGAAGACTCTATGAAAGATCGATATCCTAACTTATTCACTAGTAAGATTTTCGGGGACGAAAATTCCGTATGTGGGGGAGAGTTGTGACAGCCCTAATTTGACCCTAGTCGGAAAGTAGTTTCAGGACCACAAAACCGAGTCATAAAAATAATTAACCATTATATTCTATGCTTATTGTATGTGTACATCCATGTGTGAAAGTTTCATGCTTTAATTTTTTCATTTGTATGTGAAATTTATTAAATAGGACTTATCTGAGATAATTGTGAAATGTGATAGGCAAATTTAAAAGTGGTCTATTAATGCATATTATAAAAAGGTTGGACTTGCATGTCAAATATCCATTTTTGTTTATAGTGGCCGGCCATGATGATGCTTTTATATTAAATATATGTATTAATTATTAGTTAAATGGCTTTATACTTTATAATATAGATGAATAAAATAAAATAATAATAGAAAGAATGGTGAAGAAAACAAAGTCTCATCTTTGTTCTTCTTAGCCGAATCTAAAGAAAGAAAAAGAGGAGCAAGACATTCGGCCATTTGAATCATAAGGAAGGTTAGTAAATTGTGTTAGATTTTTGAAATTCAAGCTTGTTTTAGGTTAATCATCATGTTTCTTACTTAGCCCATGCCAAAATTTTGAATTTTGATGTATGAATTGAACATTCGGTTATGGTTGATAAAGAAAGAATTTGATTATTGCCTTTAAGTTTTGATAAAGAATTTGTTGATGAAAGAAGTTGATCTTGTTAAAAGTATGAATTGTTAATGAAAATATGTGTAATAGCCGAACATGGAGTTGCTTAATGTCTTGAACAAATGCCGTTTAGGTGTTTTGAATTGAGTAAATTAGATGTTTAAACATCTAAGGATTCGACATTGTTCATAATTCTTTTTTTAGGGTATGATTTTGAATAATATGAGTATTGGAATGTGAGTAATGTTATGCATAGGTAAAATTATTATGTTCGGTTTTGTTAGTATATATGTATAATCAATCCATTTTACTAATTATATATATACAGTGACTAAAAATAAGATCTGTGATGACTTGTGTTTAATGGCATTCGACCAAAGTCTATAAGTGCTTGTTAATTCAGTTTAAATGTATAGGTACTAATTACCTTGTATTTGAAATTTTGAAGAATAAGTAGTAATTAATTAAAATGATGAAAACTAAATTTTGAGTTTGATTAAGTTGGGCATTCGGCATTACCTATAAAAGTGAATATGAAGGTTGAGTTGAATAGTTAGAAATGAATGGGTCATATAGTAATCATCAATGGAATTGCATGCATATGAGTATGAATGTATTTGTGTGTGTGTGCGACATTATTGATAAATAGCAAATGGAAATGTGATAAATGTTCAATAAGTTGATATTCGCATATATATATGGTTGAATTCATGCATAAGGTAGCATAATAAGTTAGGTGAATCTTTGTTTGTGCATGCGATTTAGATAGAGATTAAATAAGCATGAAATCGAGTCATGGCATGTTTTATAAAACATAACATGCATTGAAATTATATGATTGCCAAATGTGACTATTAAAGAATTAAAGTTGAGTAATTAATTAAACAAATTCACTTGTTTAAATTAAAGCTCAAGAGCAAAGAGGACTTAAATCTGATAGGGGAAAGGAGAAAGCAATCGAGTAGCCTATCTGCAACTGTTCAAAATATCCGAGGTAAGTTTCGAGTAATCGCCATTAGTATAAAATTAATGATGTCTTGATATATATATATACTAGATGAATTTTGATCTTTTTGGTTCTATTTGAATTAAATTGTGTGGTAAATAAACTAAGTACATGATCTATTGTTGAATGACCAATTCAGCTTAAGCTTGATTGGTGAGAGGTATATGTGATATGTATGTATGATTTTTTTTAAACCAAAATGAAAATGATGGTGTTCATATGAAGCTTATGTCCGAATGTAGCAAATGGCTACTAATGTGAAATGTTCCATAAGATGTGTTAGTAAATGATTAAATAGGTATGATATTTGATGTGTGTATCCAGGCTTAAAGACCCGCAGGCTATATGCTGGAATTGTATCCGGGTTTAAAAACCCACAGGCTATATGCTGGAATTGTATCCGGGTTTAAAGACCCGCAGGCTATATGCTAGAATTCTATCCGGGTTTAAATACTCGCAGGCTTCGTGCTGAAATAGAATCTGGGTTAAAGACCCGTAGGCTCGTGTTAGAATTGTGTTTCGAGTTCTAAGACTTGACAGGACCGATGCCAGTAAGTTAAGTAAGATTATGACATTGAATATTCGTGGTATCCATCGTCGAGTAAGTAATATATATATTTTACATGTTAAGGTACGCATTATGTACTCATATGTGAATTGATTGCAAAGTAAATTATTAGTATCAAAGAACGATATATATATGTGTGGATGAATTCGGTATTTAAGAATAAGACAATGACCTATTCGGTCAAGGTATGTCATCATATGAAAGTATGTGACTTAAAGGTAATTGCTTAAGCCATATAGTATAGTGAAATATGTGCTGGAAATTTCTTGTGTATTCATATATATATTGGGCCAATAGGTTTTATAACTAGTGTACTTGTGTGTATTCGGCCAAGTGAATGACAATTAGAATACGAATTTTGTGATACTCAATTTTTGATTTACATGACAAGCTTTAATGATATGAAATGCTTAAAACTTACTAAGCTTCGAAAGCTTACTCTGTTTCTTATTTTTCTCTTTTATAGATTGTTGATTTTGGCCACCGACTCGGGGATCGTCAGCAGTTCATCATACTATCGATTTTGTTGGTACAGTTATATTTTGGTCTCGATATGGCATGTATAGGTTAGACTGTTGGCAAAATATGTTTGCTATGAAAACTTAGTTTCTTTTGAGATTAGACATGCATGGAAGTTTATATCTTTAGAATTGACTTAGTAAATTTCTTGAGGCGAAATCCTAGGAGACATAAAAATATAAAATGATATAGGCAGCATTTTCTTTGGATCGTTTAAGCCTTTTCAAGCCTACCTTATGATATTAGACCCTTGAAACTATAATTTTTAGCTTAAAGGCTTGTTTATTGCAATGAACCTACATTACAAGCCACATTACCATCTTTGTAAGTTATCCTAATTTTGTGCACCTATCTTAACTTAAGTTGTCTTGGTAATCAAAATTTCAGGAAATTTTCATAAAGATGTATGTGCTCATGCTTAAAAAAAAAGAGGGCGAAGAAAAGTTTGCTCAGTCTTCAAAAAGGAAAAAAATCTATGAGCTTAAGTTCAAAATAAGTTTGGGGGTGTTCCAAAGGTTCACGTAAAAAAAAGGGTTGTATTACGAGAAAACCAAGACAAAGTTAAAGGTTAAGATCTTGAAACCGAAATATCCCATCTCTTAAAGTCCCTACCTTTGACTGAGCCCCATTACAACCTTATAAAAGACTTATTGATTTGATGCTTATGTCACCTACATTACTGGAGAGGAATTCCTAAGTTCAACATATGAAGATTATAAATAAGCCTTATGATTGTTTTGCTTGATTGATGAGAAATTATGTTGAACGAAAGAATATTATCTATGGTTGTGATGTATACACATACTATGATTCATGTTGGCATACCTTGAAACTTAGTATAAAATTTTCAAAATGGTTGCATATGAATTACTTGTAATGAAGAAGATCGATGAGCATGAATTTATTAATACATGATTATGGGGCAATGATAGGTGCTGCTTACACTTTTAGCAATTTTGCTTTAGCGAGACCTTATACTGTGCATGAACATTACTGGGGACAAGCAATGATTTAAGTTTGAGGGTGTGTAAAATGAAAAATATATAGGATTTTTCCTATATAAATTATCACCTTTTTACTTAAATTTGTCGTTAAAACCAATTAGTTGTTTAATAAATTAATGAAATATGTGAAAATATGAAAACATGACATAGAAATTATTAAAATGTAATTTTATGCTTTATTATATTGTTTCCATGCATAAAATGGCTTATTTTATATTAAATTGAGCATATTATATTTTTATGACATGAGATGGGCCATGCATGACTAAATTAAATAATAAAATATAAAATTATATTTAATAATGTATTTTAAAATATTTCATTAATAATTTGGGTTTTAATTAATTTACTTAAGTTGGTAAAATTTAATTCTTTGGTCCTCTAACTTATTGATTTATTTTTGGACAGGTTTGAGAGCTTTAATTTGATTACAAAACCATCCAAATGGAGGTCCAATTCAACCCAAAATTTGGCTGAATATGGAGGTTCATAAATCGTCTTTTGGCTTAATTACACAAGGTCCTTAAAGAGTTGAAGAAACCAGAGGTTTGCCCGAAGATTTGCTGGTGATCGAGTCTTAGTCCTGAGTTGTTGTGGCACTCAATTTGACCAAGAATCAAGCAAAATCAGCCACATTCCCTCAATTCATGGCCGACCACCTTTGGAAGGAGTTTTGAAAGATGGACACTCCTATTTTTAGCAAACTAGCTCCCATGCTTCACCTATAAATAAGAGCCCCTTTCTCATTTTTTTCATTCATCCCTCATCCCCTCATTCATCCCTCACTCAATCATCATTCTCTCCTCTCTCAACTCTCTTAGCCCTCACGCCTATCATCATCTTTGCATAAAAATTTTGAGCAAATTAGTCTCTTAAAGAACCCTTGGTCGGCCACTTTAGAAAGCCATCAACAAAGGAGCAAAGCGAAGGAACGAAGGAGCCCTTATCAGTCACAGTCTTGGGTAATAGCCACTCTAAATTGGGTTTAATCTTTCTTACTTTAACTTAGTTCAGGTATGTTTGCTATGTGTTCTTTGTTCTTGTTTATAACTATGATAGCTTAATTTTATTTAAACTAGGATGATTGCTTTGATTTAATAATAATTATTTGATTCATGCTTATAATATTTGTGCCTCAATCGATCATGTTTTCAATTAAAATAAAGTCTGTATTTCGTTCATACATGATTGAAATGCACCTGAATTAGTTGAGAGATCCTAACCAGATGACGACTAATGGACGCATAATTGAAATGTGCTTGCTCAATTTAGATCCTAACCTGATTAAATTGCAGGTTGTATAACATCCCTAACCAGGCTCTGTTATCTGCATAGTTTTTAGATTTGTGTGATTAAACTATTTCAAACCTAACACATCCCTGTTACCTCACACGAATATTAAGAAACCCTTAGTAAGTAAAGATTAGTAAAATGCATATTTACTAAGTAAAGGATTTCGAAATGACCTAATGTGGTTTTGAAACTCATGAATATTGATAAGCATGTTGATAATAATTTGAGTTTAATTAAAGTAATTGTCCTAGCTTATTTATGTTATAATTGTTTGTGACAGCCCAAAGTTGACCCTAGTCGGGAAGTGGTTTCAGGACCGCTAAACCGAGTCACCGAAATGTTTGAATGTGATACTTATTGTGTAGAATATGTAATTATGAATGTGTGAAAATTTCAAGCTTCAATTTGGTTGATTTCATGTGAATTTAGTCAATAGGACTTATGTGAGAAAATTCTAAAATGTGATAGGTCAATGTGTGAGGACCTATTAGTGCATGTGGACAAAGGGGGGACTTGCATGTCAAATTCCCCCCCTAATGAGTAGTGGCCGGCCATGACAAGGAAGGATGGGCAAAACATGTCATGAAACATGTTTTGTTAGTGGAAGAATAAAATAAGGAGTATGGGTAATAAAGAAATGGAAAACAAAAGAAAAAAAAATGTGTGTGTAGTGTTTGTTCCCCCCATTGCCGTGAGCTAAAGAAGAGAAAGGGGGGGATTTTGTTCATCCTTTTCTCATCTTCATGCTTGCCAAAAACTAGAAAGAAAAACAAAGAAAAATTTTCTCATCCTTTGGTTCATCCTTGGCCAAAAATTTTAAGGAGGAAAGAAGAAGAAAGGTGAAGAGATTCGGCCATGCATGTAGCTAGGCTAAGGTATGTTTGATGATGTTCCATGAGAGGCATGCATGTTTTAATTGTTAGCTTGAGTTCTACCTAACCCATGGTCTAAATCTTGCTATGTGATGGAAATGGCACTTGACCATGGATGAATCATTCTTGGTTGATGTTTGATGTTGTGGTGATGAGGCATGAGGATGAGTTAAGATTCGGCCTAGGTGGAGGTCGTGTTAATGCCATTGCATGCAAAATATGAAGCTTGTTAATGATGCATGTGATGATGGCTTGATGATTCTTGAACCTCCTTTTTTAGCATTTTTTTTGTGTGAGCACATATGTGCATTGGTTGCTAAATGGAGAAGAATCGGCTAGCAAGATGTGTGCTAAGGCCGAATGTAACTTTGCATGTTAATGAGCAATGCATGTGTTAAATTGATGAAAAGGGGGAGGATGCTTTACTAGTGTGTATATGTGTGTATTAAGTGTTGAAATCGACCCCAAAAATGGACATGCATATTCGGCCAAGGGCAAAGAAATTAGCTAATATGTTGTGTTGATGCATGATTTTTGCATGTATGAGACTTTAATGTCTAATGTATAAATATGGGCTAAGTGCCTTGTGTTCATCTTTTGATGCCTAAATGATGAAATCAATTTATTTGTTTGATTAAGCTCAAGAGCAAAGGGGAAATAAAACCGATAAAGGGAAGGAAAAAGTGGTTGAATAGCTAGCGGAATCGTTCGACAACACCCGAGGTAAGTTCTTGAGTAAGAGAGCTTAAATTTCGATGTGATTAAATCATGCTCTATGTGTGGCTATTAAGCCGAATGTGCAAGGACAATATGTGCCTTATGTTTGAGTTTCGTAAACGAAAATGAAATATGAATGTACCATGAATCATTGTTAGATGTGCATGATTAATTGAATGCTGTCCGGGCTAAGTCCCGAAGGCTTTGTGCTAAGCGAATATATCCGGACTAAGATCCGAAGGCCTTTGTGCGAGATACTAAATCCGGGTTAAGTCCCGAGGGCATTCGTGCGAGTTATTAAAGCCGGGTTAAGTCCCGAAGGCATTCGTGCGAGTTGTTAAATCCGGGTTACGTCCCGAAGGCATGGTGTGAGTTACTAAAACCGGGCTATGTCCCGAAGGCATTTGAACGAGGAGCTATATCCGGTTAAATGCCGAAGGTACGTGATTTGGTAATGAATGAGCTTGCTGTAAAATTCCAGCGAATACTCGAAAAACATCCCAATATGGGGATATGTTACGTATGTGTTGAATTAAATCGAGCCCTTACAAATAAATGTTCGCTCAGTTGATAAACGAGCTATCGGCCTTCGGCTAAGTTAGTCTATTGTGTTTGTGCATAAGGGTTGTTAATGTTGTGAAGCAAGTTTATATTGATAAATTGCGTATTATGAAATATTCCGTTTAGCTAAATGTGTGATATTCTTTGTTTATGCTGGAATTCCTTGCTCAAACTTACTAAGCATAAATTGCTTACTCATTACATTGCTCCTCTGTTTTATAGATTTTTGGTTCTCCAGCTATCGGACTCGGGATCTTGAAGTCGAAGTCGCCCACACTATCAAAGGCTCTTTTGGGTACTATTTTGGTTGAATTTTGTTATGGCATGTATAGGACTACCCATTGTTGTCTTTCGAGTACTTTATGAAATGTATAAGTGTACAGCCATGCGAAAATGGCTTGTAGAAGTGGAGTATGGCATTAGAACATTCGTATTTATGAATGTATAGATGGTTTCATGATGTAACTATGTTGGAATGGAAGTGTTGAGCAAATGATCAGCCACTAGAATGGCTAAGTATGATCATATGTGGGCTTATGTATGACAAGGCCCTAGTTGGTCCATGAAACCCCAAATTAGGTAAGGTTCACTTTGAAAACAGAAGCTGATAGCAGCAGTGGTGTGGATTGGAAAAATCACAAGAATTCGTAGGAGTGGAATTAAATAGTGAATAAATTATGTAATCGAACCTTGATGAATCTACTTTCATATGGAAGTAACGAAACAATTATAGGAACAGTACAGAAAGAGATATTCGGGTTCTTGTGGAACAGGGCCAGAACAGTTTCTAGATTCACTGTTCCGCCTTTGGAAATTCACTATAAATTGACCAGAGATAATTAGGGGTCATACCATATATGTATGGATTCCTCTCTGAGTCTAGTTTCCATAGAAACAAACGGCATCAGTATTGAAGCTCTGTGCAGAGAGATATCCAAGTCGTAATGGGAAAAGGTCAGTGTAGTCGACCCCTGTAACATGGGAGACTTTGACTAATAAACTGTACTAATTGGCCCGACCAAAAATTCTAGAAAAAAATCCATAGGTGGGGACATGAGTATAGTTTCAGGGAAAAATCACAAAACTGATTTTTGAGTTGTGAAACTCAAGATATTATTTTTGAAGCGACTAGTACTCAGACTGGGCAGTGTCTGGAAAAAATTTTCAAAGTTTGTTAACATCTCGTGTCCGACTCCGGTGTCGGTCTCGGGTTCGGGGTGTTACATTTTATTGGTATCAGAGCTACGGTTTAGTCGATTCTAGGACTACCGTAATGTTTTGGGTCTAGCTATACATGCCATTTTATGTGATTACTTGATAGTGTGGTGATTTCTGACAATCGTAAATGTGTTTATTTATAGTAATGGATCCCGATCGTGACCGAGAAGTAGCTGATGATCTTGAGAGTGTAGCGCCTGCTCCCGCACAAGGGACAGTGCCGGCGGACTCTCAACCTAATGCTAGTAATCAGAATGATGAAGCTAGACAAGCATTCTATAGCGTGATGATGATTGGTTTAACAATACATTCGAACTAATATGGTGTTCACAACCTCCATTCCGACAAATATACCCCGCACTACAATACACCGGTAACGGACCAAAAGGTCAAATAAGCCCCAGTTGACAGAATCCGAAAACATGGGCTACTGAATTAGGCTATGGATAGCTATGATGCCGAGCAAGCTGAATTTTGGCTGGACAACACTATCCGAGTACTCGATGAGCTATCTTGTACACCCGATGAATGCCTAAAGTGTGCTATCTCCTTGCTACGTGATTCTGCCTACTATTGGTGGAGTACTCTGACTTCTATTGTGCCCCGAGAGCAAGTAACTTGGGAGTTTTTCCAAACTGAGTTTCGGAAAAAGTATATCAGTCAGAGATTTGTTGATAAAAAACGGAAGGAATTTCTTGAGCTTAAGCAAGGCTCCATGTCGGTTACTGATTACGAGCGAAAATTTGTTAGACTTAGCAAATACGCTCGGGAATGTGTTTCGTCCGAAGCTATTATGTGTAAACGCTTCGAGGATGGGCTGAATGAAGATATAAAAATGTTCGTTGGCGTTCTTGAAATACAAGAGTTCGTGGTACTTGTTGAACGAGCTTGTAAAGCCGAAGAGCTTAGAAAAGAAAAGCAAAGAGTTGATGAGGGAACTGGAGAGTTTCGTAAGAT